>NW_010330826.1:40139-66819 GCF_000700745.2 Antrostomus carolinensis
TGGGTGGAAGTGAAAGGACATCCATGCTGCAGTAATAACCATAATGTTGGGGCCATCAAGAAAATGTTGGTACCTGAAGCAATCTGCTCTGTGCCTAGGGTTTTTCCTTTGGTGCTCTTTGCCTTTTTCCCCATGTTGCTTACAGGGTTGATAGGGGAGGAGCATTGTCAGCCAGGAAAAGTCAAATCCCTAATCCCACTCCAGCTGCAACCAGTGCTGTGACTTTGCCTGCAGCAGATCAGGACGGCTGACGGGCAAGTCTTGTTGATTTGTGTCTATCACCTGAACCAAGGATGCTCCATGCAGCTCCTCCTTTCCCATTCCCCCAGCCAGTGCTCCAGGCATTTGCGCCCTTCTCGTGTTCTATGTCACTTGGGATCAGCTGTGTAAAAGGACAGGATAGTTTGAAAGCAGCAGCTTTGGCAATTCGGAGCTTGCTATGAGCTGATTTTTTCTCTTGCAAAACAAATTTTTTCTAGTTCAGGACTAGCTCAGATATCTCTACAGTTGCTCTGCTGATGATATACAAGAGGGACAGAATTCAGCCCACTCTTGCTTAACTGGACTGACTATGCAAAGAATGAGGGTAAAAATCAACAAATCACAATTTTTAAATTTATTTCCCTCCCCTCAGAAATGTTATTCAGGATAAAAAGAATGAGCAGGTCTGTGGAATAAGAAGGTGCTTTTACAGATGCTGTTGAAAGAGCGACACTTGAAGTGTTTTGTTTAGATTTTAAAATGTCAAGTCAGTCCTACTGGTTAATTGAGATTTAAATATTAAATAGGTTCCCAAACAGGCACAGACTGTACAATGCATGGCCAATATTAAACGTGCCACTTAGCTACCTGTCCTCTTCCATTTAAATGGCTCAAAATCAAGCACGTGTAAAATTTGGAAGGGTTGCATTAACGGGCCAACTGCATTCCCTCATCCTCTGTCTTTGTTAAGTACTTCATTATTTTTGTTGCCTTCTTGCCTATTCATAAGTGGGAACTGCTCTGTGTCTGATGTGGGTAATTTTTCATTGTATTGTGCTTCCAAATTGACATTTATAAATTAAACAGCAGTGTACCATCCCAAAGAGAGCACCACTGTGGTACAATTAGAAATGTAATTGCACGGAGTCACCTGGGAGGCAGCTGGGATGGGGAAGGCATCTCAGATATTGGAGACGGGGATGACACAGGTAACACTGATGTGCAGAAAACTTGCCCAGACGATCCCATTAGGATTTCACTTACCAGTTTACTGTGAGGAGGGAGGATGGAAAAGGCATTAGAGAGCCGAGTGTGGGACCTGCTTTCATTGAACTCAGAGGAGATTTTCTCTCTGACTTCACCTGGAGAAACATATTGATTCTTAATAATGTAGAAATCTTTGATGCCTTATGCTAAGTATGGAGAAAACACTGGAATGAGCAATTAATTTCTCTCCTCCTGCATGCTGAGACCTATTATTTGGGCAGTCCTTGGAGGGGACAGGTTTATGGGTCCCCAGAGAGCCACAGTACCACCTTGACCCCTCCCAGGTATGATGCTCTCCCAGATAACACCACGAAGGGCTGAGCTTTCCGGATTGAATCGAGTCAGATCTGAGCTTGGAGAACTTGGCAGGGGAAACCATATGCTCCCTAAGCTCACCCGAGTTGTATTTACTTCTGCTTTTATTACACAGGTTGGCTTGTAGCCTCCGTTCAGATGTGATTATCCTCCTAATTGGCCCTAATGAGAACTACACATGGAGAGGAAAGAGGATAACATGTGTTCCTCCCCCCCAAGTCTTGTTCTATCTTCAAATTACAAGAAATAGGAAAAAAGATGTGTGTCTTTTTATATATATATATCCTCTGCATCACTCTTGCTCTCATCGTGACCTTCAGCCCCTGAATGTGTTTAACATGGGATTTTTTAGGTTCTTGAGGCATATGAGACTGAAAAAAAAACTTGGGGGTTATTTTGTCCCCTCATGAATTGGAGTTAAGACTAAACTGGAGGCATAAAGCTTCCTGCTGGTGACTACTCTAGGTCAATCCCTGGTGTTGCCAGTGCTCATCAGCCCTGCCCTGGGACAGGCAAACCTCCTGTGTGAAGCCACAGGGGTGTTTGCAGCTCCCTGGCAGTGCTGCTGGTGCAAGGGACCAGTCTCAGTCCATGCTCGTGGGTTTTGCAGCGTATGAATGCGTTGAATCTATCAAATTTGTTTCTCACTGGGTAAACTGCTTCATGGTAACATGCCAGGGACTACTGACCCTGGCTGCATTTGAATGAGTGACCTCCCAGGGAAAGGGGCCCTCAGCAGTTTTATGATTAACATTTTAATGACATGCTATCAGGGAATGTTTTTCCCAGGAACAAATACCTGGAAAAACCCCCATCTTAACTGCTTCTCCAGATGGAGTTGTCACTGCACATTTGTTAGGTGTGCTGGAGGCTGTCCGGGCTCAGGTGAGGAAGAAGAGGTTTCCTTGGAGCTTCCTGAGGTTCTCCCTTATGACTGGGAAGGAAAAAAACTGCTTGCATGATGATATCTCCTCTGTTTTCTGCTTAACTAGATAAATGACACCCTGGACTATTTATTAGTTCAGACTGTTGAGATTTACTGGATGATGCGTGGAGGGATGCCTCCAGTTTATTGGGTTCCATCCCATTTTGGGGTTGAGATTGACAGAGTGGTGCACACTCTGGGCTTTGCTTGAGCCATCAGAACAGACCTTGAGCTACACTGCCATGATGGGGGGAAAATAGGAGCCATCCTTCATATTTACATGTCATCTTGGGAGCAGGGGTCTGCTCTAGGCATAGGTGACTTACAGAGCAGCAGCCAGAGACCTTCCCTGGCTCCACCTGTGTGCATGCCAGGACTGAGGAGCATGAAAATGGACATGATGGAGCTTGTCCTGGCGGACAGGAGTAGACCTCCAAAAGGCAGCAGATACCTCCTTAAACCACCTTCCTGGTAATAGCAGGAGCAGCAAATGGGTAGCTTTCCAAGGGTTCCTGCCCCTCCTTAGGGCAGCAAAATTCAATCTGGTTTCTATTGCCTAAAAGCTTTGAATTGACTTTGTCCTTAGCTGATGCAACTCAGCATACCATAAATCAGTAGAGCTCCATCAGCACAGTAACTCAGGTAAGCACCAGGAAAGAACCTGGCCCACAGATAACATAGAAATAATACAGAAAGCTGGGGATGAATAATTTCAGAATATAGATATAGTCATGGTAGTAGTAATAATAATAATATTTTCCCTAGTGGGAGAAAAATCGACCTTTCATGGTTGTTGTGCCTGGAGCTATTAAATATGGATGAGGCAGATGAAATGCTGCTTCTCCTATTACACAGAAATGAATAAACAGTAATTCTCAATCACTATATGCATCTCAGGCTTAAAAAATCCACAAAAACAAGTTAAATATGAACACCTGCTAACATTAGTGTATAATAAATGCTACTCCGAAGCTTTTGTCAACAAAGAGAAAAGATTTGCTTCCTTATAAAGACTCTGATGGCAGATCAACCAAAGCGTATTTACACTGCTAAAGTTAGGAAAATGGGTTCACTGTCAAATGTGGGGGTCCAATAAACAAGTTTACTTAACTATCAGACTGAGTGGGATGATGATACTGCTGGTTTACTGCAGATTTAGTAGCGTGTGATGCGGAAAGCAAGAAACATTTCTGAAATTTTAAATTTTCCTGGCAAGATGGCAGGGAATGATGCCAGCTTTTTAGTGAATTTCTTTTCCAGGGAAGAGCTAAGCTTTAGCCCTTACTGTGGATGATATATGTGTGGAGACAGCAGTCTGTGACACAGGAGGAGGTGAGAACTAAAGCAAAAGGTCGAAGGTAAAAAAGGACTGTGTCTGCAGCAAGATCTGGCAGTATGTGAAGATTCTCTTCCAGTTCAGTGATGGGTGTTGGACTGGGGGGACCTGGGGTTTGTGTGCTTTATGCCCTCCCAGCCCTGGTTTCCACATATTTAATTTATATTTTTAAAAATCCCTTCCAACCCAAACCATTCTATGATTCTATGGTACAGCACTTCCTAATCCCGTATGGATGTTGTAGGAATAAATGCATGAGAAGTTTTGAGGGTTTGGGCTTTTCTAGCTGAAAGGATGCAAAGGAAAATTGGTGCATGCTATTTAAGATGTTATAACTAAGTCTTGGGATGTGAGTTTTAGTTTAGTTAGTGGTAGTTAGCTTCTAATCCCACGAGGAACAAATGACTGCTCTCTGCAGTGGCAATAAAAGGCCCATCATATGATTTACTGAAAGCAAGAATAAATGAAGACAGGAGTTATATTTATTCCAGAGAGATCAGTCCCAAAAGATCATAAAGGCTGTTTCCTCCACTGGTATGTGATGCACCTTTCAAAGCTGTGATTTTCCTTGAACATCTCATGATAATTCTCTGCTGGTTTAATTCTTCTGAAGTTCTTTAGTACTAAATGTTGTCCTTACTACTAGATGTCCTGACTGGGCTACTTGGGTCTCATTGGAATTGGACAGTATTTTACATGGACTTTTCCTTGCTTTTTGCTGGGGGTTAACCCTAAAGAAGTTCCCATTTGTCTCAGTGATGGGCTTGACTCTCCGTGCATTTTGCATGCCTGTTTTTTCCCATGAGCTGCTGTCAGTTGCTGCTGCCTCCACTGTGCTAAGACTGCAAGAACAGCTGTACTGGGTCAGACCAAAAGTGCAGCTCATCTAGTGCCCCGTCCCTGCAGCCAATGCCCAATGTCTGGGGAGGAAAATATAGGTCAGCTTTTAACAATAATGTCATTATTATAATACTGGGGGTACTCCCCTAGCATTTGGGAAGATGTGTGCAGGCATTTTCTGAGACACAAAAGATGTCTTTAGTAGCCTGGAGTGGATTTTATTGCCAGGATTTTTCAAGTCCTTTTCAGAACCCTTGTTAATATCCAGTGTCCTATGGAAAGAAGCTGTATGAAGTTTGTCTTGAAGTGGGTCCTTGCTACCTTTGTGTGCTGTCACCTCATCCTGGAGTTGGAAGGGACAGTGATCACCTTCCCTGCTCCACTCAGAGCTTTATTCTGTCCCCCTCAGTTGTCCAGGCTGGACAGTCCCAGTTGAGTCAATAATCCCTCATAACGGGGCTTTTTCATACTTTTGATCATCCCTGTCACCCTACCTGGTTCTGCCAAGTCCTGCAGGCAAGGAGAAGGATCCCAACAGTGTGAAGCGTTCAGGGTGTGGCAAACTGCTTTCTTAGTAATCCCTAACACTGGATATTAAATAGTTTTACCATTTATAACTTGCTGTTTTCTGTATTTTAACCAGTTCTTTATCCATGCAAGAAGCTTCTCCTGTCCTCTAACAGCTCATCTGCTCAGAGATCCTGCGTTGAGGCACCCCGTTGAAATCTAAGCAAATTGCACCAGCAGGATATTCTCATCTGCACACATGTTGACCTCTCCAGAGTACTCCAGTACATTTGTGAGGCCTGACTTTGCTTCTCAAAAGCCATATTAGCTCTTCCTCCATCTATCATGTTCTTCTAGGTGTTCAATAATTCTATACTTTGCCAGGTGGGTATTCTTTATTACAGTTTTTACTGAACTGCTGATGTCAGATTTACTAATCTGGAGTCCCCTGTCACTCCTGAATTGCTCCTTTTAATCTCTTTTTTAAAATTGTGTCAAGTAAACTGCCTTCTAACTTTTGGGTACCCAACAAAGCTTTAAGGGAGAGACTTCAACCCGTATAGTAGTTTCACAGGTGAGTTCCCCTAGACAGTTGGGTCAGTCCAGTGTCTCACCCCTTCTACCAGCCTTGTAACGAGGGTTTCCAGTGCGAGCATCCTCCCAAACCTCTGTCCAGTGAGCACAAATGCCCGTTTTCCTTTTTTTTTTTTTTTGGTAAAACCATGTGGATTTATTCATGATTCCTGGTCCATCAGCGATCTGACACACTTATGGCTTCTGATATGTGCAAAATAGTCTTTTTGAATTTCCCGCCTGTTGCAACTTGTTCTTCAAAAGGTTTTTCATGCCATTCAAAGTTTTTAGATTCTACCCACTATAACTTGAAATCCATTTTTGTTTTCTCATTTGGACGCATGACTTTTAAGATGCTGTTTTATTTCTTATATTTTGTTTTGCTCAGCTCCTTGGCTTGCCAGACTTCTCTGTTTCTCGAGGTTTTTTTACATGTGGTATATACGTGTTCTGAGATGTTTTCAAAAAGTTCTTATGCCTCCTGTAAGTTTTAACTCTCCTGATTCTGTCTCCTAGGGCCATCTCACTTCTTGTTTAACAAGTTGCCTCATTTTTTAGGTTTTCTCTTTTTTTTTTTTTTCAAAATCAGACATGACAGAGAAGATTTAGCACAGTGTAAGAGGTTATACCTCCTTTCCTAAGAATTTTTGGGGTTTTTATATGTATATCCTACCATAGATTTGATGGTTTTTGCCATAGAGAATGAAGGCAAATCCAATTCTGCAGGCTCCTTTTGCTGATTGTTTCTACCACCACTCTCGAGTTCTGGCTTAAAAACCATTCTGTATATTTGTGGTTAAAACCCTTTACATGACATGGGAGAGCAGTTGGTTACTTAACATCTTTAAAATATGTTTTAAGAGAGAGTTATGGAAATAAATTATCTAGCAGCAAATGTAAAATGAACAAACAAGAAGAACTGCTTTCTCCTATAATTTGTACTCAGTGGACCTCGATTCTACAGGAGGCTGCGAGATTTAAAGTGTAAATGGGTTGAAGAAAATAAATTACACAGATGAGTAGAGGATAAGTAGCTCATACATGGTGGGTCAATGCAACTCACTTGAATAAAGATCCCTTTTCTGGATCACTGACTGTTGGAGGCCAGGGAGATAAATGAGGTGGGGGAAGTCTTATGCTGCATGAGCTCCATTTCTTACACTCTTTAAATAACGGTTAATGACCATAACTAAAGAAAGGACCCTGGACTGGGAAAACTCTGCTTCTTAACCCTGTTGAGAATTTTTTGCCTTCTTCATGTCTGCCTTGAACAAGATATAAAGGATACTTTTCATGAGCAAACCAGGTGAGTTTACATTTTAGGATCCTCAAGTCTCCATTTTCTTGGAATGAGTTCTCATTCACTTAGAAATGGAAATATTGTAATGGGGAAAGGGCTTTGTTTCAAAGAGAGCATAAAATTTCTAATCAAATTAGGCTCTTATTCACAGCAGAAAGCAAAACTGTTTTCCCCGTGGAAGTGTCATGCTTTTTCTGCCTCTTTTTCAGCAGTTTCATGTACATACTTTTGACCTGTCATGTTTTAAAGGACTCAACACTTATTTCTTCATAGTGAACCTTCCTTTTCATGGCGGGGACAGACATTGTCCCATTTTGATCTATTCCTGAGATGACCTCTGAGATCAACTTGTGCACTTGCTGTCAAGATTAAGTGTCCAATTCTTCCTCCCCTCTAAACCATTTCAATGACAATAAACAGAAGCTCCACAGGAGGCCAAATTTCTGGAATCTTTCTAGGGGGTTTTTTTGTTGTTGTTTTTTTGGTTTTTTGTGTTTTTTTTTTTAAATCAACTTTTAATCTGTTTTTAATACTCTGCAGCCCATCCCTTCTGTGGTCTAGCGTACCAACCACAGCACATCTGTACCACATGCAAATTGTGGCAGCCTTCACCAGCTGGGCTAAGCTCAGTTTAGCTCCCCAGATCACTGCCAGTAGCCTGATTCTTGCAGTATTTTTGGGAATTGGCTCACAGATAACCTTTACAGTATATTGGGAGAGAGATTCCTGAAATCCTGCCCGTTCTTCATTGCTCTGCTAGTGTTCTTGTGCAAACCTTCTGGGGGACTTCTGGGGTGCATGTCACCTGGGAGCATAATGTGCCACTTCCTTTTTGTTCATGTTTGAAATTATGCAACAGCTTCCAAAAAACCCCAGAAATTATTAGTGTCAGGTTTGCAGAGCTGTGTTGCCCTCTCCCCACCCTCATCCAGCTCATCAGGTGCATCACGTTACTGCTCAGACCTGCTGTCCAAGGTCTGGGCTGGGTTATCTGGAGTTGCATAACTTCTCAGCTGGGAAGCATGGTGGTGGTGATTGTTGGTGTGTGTGTGTAGCATGTCAACCTGATGATGGAAATAAGTTCTGAGAAATTTCAGTTTTAAAAATAGGTAGGGTGCATGGCAGTCATCTCCTAGGAAACTTATCATTGTATTAGGAGACTATAATGTGCTGTGATTACATTTCAGATAAAGGGAATCAGCATTGCTGTCAGATTGTTTCTGGTGAAGTTCTTCAACACAAAAGGTCATCCGTATGCAGCAGTTGACTTTGGTTGGTGTTTGTGAGCTGGTTGGGGCACTGAGATAATTCTTCCTATGCTGTTGCTCACTGAAGAATAGGAGGTGAAGACTAAGACATGAGTAGTCCAGTACTGACATGTGTTTGTAGGGTGTGCTGAAGCCAAAGGCAGAGTCTATCATGTTTCTAGCAAGACAGGTGAAGCTCAGCAGCAGCAGCAGCTTGCCGAAGCAGGTCTGGAGGTCTTCAGTCTTCATCTCCTTACCAGTAGGGTTGATAAATAGATGAGTGATTGTTTTCTATGAAGACTAAACCGGTTGCTATTAAACCAGGAGTCTAAAGCTTTTTACGCATGATATGACAGAGATGTCTATCTCACTGCTGATGACTTCCACAGATCATCTCAATGACTGATGGTTTCTATGGACCAGACTCAACTCTTTGGGTGGGGAGATTGGTCCCCCTTTCAAATGAAATGAGGGAAACACCAGCAGCTTTTCTCTGCTGTAATAATGAGCTCAGCTGCTTTGGTGCAGATCTGCCATGCTGGAGGGACTCCTTCTCTCCTGATTCGATCTTCTACCATCATGTGGGCAAGGCAGCAGAAGGCAGGGATGGTTCCTGTCCTCAGGAGATGGGATTGCTGCACGTGTCACTGGTCTTATCTGCTGCTGAAAGCACGAGGTAAACCTGGAGGACCTCTGCTGCTAGGCCCCATATGCTCCCTGCTTCATCTGGATCTACTTTTTGGCGGGGCTTGCTTTGGATGGAAGCTGGTGCAGCTCCTGGGTCCTTACATCTCCAGGGGAATATCCTTTTGGCTAATTCCAGTATAACTCCATGACATCAAAAATATTCCTTCAGAGCAACATGGAGGCTCATGACAATAAGTTTATGGGAAGAATGTTGCGCTGGTGTTGCACCTATTTTGTGAGTAAACTCAATGTTCTCAACACAGCATGAAGATGGAGAGATTCCTTGTCAACTGAAGCTGAAAGGAAGACCCTTTTCTCACTGAAGTTTGAGTGATAACAGGATTGAGGCTTGCACATGTGGAGAGTGTGTGGCAATACTTTTAGCAGAAGTATCTGTGAGTTTCAGAAGTGCCTGGTAACTTCTGTATACAGTTACACTGGAATAATCTTTGCCAAAAGGTTTCTTTTCAAGCATGCCAGTTACTAGGCAAACCAGTTTGCTGAGATCTCTTAATGTACCTCAGACATGAAACCACATGTGGGTGCATGAGTCAAGAGTCTGGAGAGCAGGAAAGCAAACACTCTTCTAGTGTTTTAAGGGGTGGCTATTGGAAGTAAGGCTGCAGATGGAGCTCTGGATATCCTGTGGCTTTTCCTACCAGAGTTACAAAACAATATGTATTCCATTGTGCTGAATTGTGCCCTCTATCTTTTTTTATTATTATTATCTTTTCAGTTCTAAAAAAAAATGGGTCCTCGAGTGGGTGAGGATACAAAATACACGTCATTTTTTGTCCAAATATTTAAAACAGATATGCAGGACCGGCTGGATGGGTAACAACAGGATGGGAACTAGCCAATTACAGTTTCATAGCGGCGCAGAAGGGCTCTTACACAATGGGAATTGTTCAGCTGTGCTTGTGACAGCTTTGAACCCTGTAGCCTCCTCTTTCAGTGGCTCCTCATCACATTCATGGGGAGTGCTTCCTGACTGGGGCTGTAGATTGGGTCTAAAGGATTAAACTGGAAAAGGCAGATCCTAGGAGATGTGCCTTGTTTTCATGGTCTGATTGACTAATCTGAATTTGTCCTTGGAACAGGCAGGAACTGTGCAGTGATCATGGGTGTGGAAGCCTTACAAGTCCCAGTTCTACTTTTGTTTTGAATATGTGGTTATTCTGCATACTCAGGCCCTATGAGTTGGGGAGGAGATGTGTCAGTTTTAGCCTTCAAAGTGTCCACACTGTGGACATTTTCATCTCTCCTCCTAAGCTTCCTTTGCTCTCAGTGAAGATCAAGAGATGTGTTTAGGGTGCAGTTCATCTGAGCAGTGTTAGACAGTTACGCCAGCACTGCTGTATTTGCCATCTCTTGGCCATAACAGGAACCAAAAGGGAATAGCTTAGATGTCAACAATACCCATGTAAGGCTGGAAGTCATCTAACTTAATTGCAGCTGCTTCACTGGCATCTCAGCAGTAATGTCTGGACATCTCAGGTGATCTCTTTGACTAGAGTCAGGCAGCAAAAGGAGAAGGGATTTTTGATTGACAGGGCTTAAGGATTCCTAGAGGGTCCCTCAGTATATTTTAGAATGGTCTTTAATAATCTGTTGGAGGTGCTTCTCTGTTGAGTACAAAAGGAAGGTACCCTTTCAGATTATGTTTAAGTTCCTTGCTTATAAATAACTAAAGTTAAGCAAGAAGAAATCGGTCCATGTGGTTCCCGTTCCTTGAGTCTGTCATCTGTAGAATGGGCCATACAGTTCATTAAAGACAGAGTCAGTGTTTGAAAATCACAGGTTCAGGAATATCATTGTTTGCTTATGATATCTGAGCAAGACCACCAGAACTGATACCTGGGTTTTGTTCTGTAGATCAATAAACGCCACCTGAAGGAATGAGGTGCTGTTCAGGCTTTTGCAAATTGGATTTGTGAAGGTCCAGACACCTTTAGGCAAAATTCCTGGCTAAATAGGAGTTTCCCTCAGTTTAGATACAACTGCAAAGTTATTTGATCTTTAGGCAGTTGCTAGTTTCACCTTAATTAATGACTTTGTCTTTAGAACACAGGAATTATTGCAAGCAAAACTAGAGTGTTTGCACTATCTTTGCTTTGCTTTAAAAGATGCAATGTCATCCAGTTGTTCCTTAATTGAGCCAGCCTCTTGGAAAGTGCCATGGTGCGCTAGGTAATTTCTTAATTTTCCATGTGTAAGAAGAAGAAGAAATATGCATTTTCAAATTGGTGTAATCTGCTTTATATGGCCGGATAAGATCTCCAGGAATCAGATGTGTTGTAATAGACCCTGCATATATCAGTGTCAGGGCAGGGAAAACGCTTGGAAAAAAATTATGGAGATCCCTTATGCCTCGAGAAAGGTTTGAGGTCATTATTAGAAAAAGAAAGGTTATTTCCTCATGAGAATGCTGCCATCAGATAAACCCTGGGAGACAATGAGCTCCTTTTGTCTTATAAGATGAAAGTGGAGAAAGGGTACTTAAATATTCACTTTGGAAAGAAAGTGATCATCAGTGGAGAAAATAAACTGCTTAACAGCTCATTTGTGAAGTGTATAATGGAAGGAAGAGCTCAATACAATAAGCTGTATCTTTTGCTTTTGATTGTGGATAGCTTTATTGTGATTGCCAGGGAGGATGTAATGTAAATGTAATAGACCTTTAAAGACAATACTTCCCTTCCTAATAGGGGTCAGAATTAATCAGAAAGGAGCAAACAGTTCAGGAAAGAAGAAGACTGTAATAACAAACATGACTGGAGATCTGTGCCGGGCCAGTTTCCCTTTTTAGCATCCATGCATCACTGTCTCAGAACAGACTGCATAGCATCCTATTAAATTAGCATACAGCAGGCAGCTAAAACAAATTAGTTCATCTGAGAAAGGGAAGAGAATCTGCAGAAACTTTTCTTTTGAGTGAATTTCTGTGCTTTATGTGTTTTTTTTCATCTTTGAACCTAAGTTTTATGGCACTGAAGCCCATATTGCTTGCTCAGCTCTGAACGTAATGGCTTTTTTTTTGCCAGGGAGTCTCCTTGGCCATGTGCTTTGATGCCTTCACCTTGCTGGTATATGTATTGGAGTGCCCCAAACACTGCAGGATTTCCCATCTGCATGGCTGGAAGCCATCCCAGAGGCACTCTGCTCTCCTGCCTGCATTGCAGCACAGGTCTTGAACTTGGTGTTTCCCTGCTGACCTCCAAAGTGGGAGCTGAGCTGGCTGGTTGGGGGTGGTGTGCAGGTAGAAGTGCTCAGGGTTCAAGGGAGCAGTGTGGCACCTTTGCTGATGCCTCACAACATCATGTTTGAAGGACTGGAAGAGAGTTTCTCAGTGACATGGAGTGCTGGTGGTGTGTTTCATGACCCATTGTGAACTTGGAAATCATCCTGGAGTAAAGAACTAATTTCAACTACAGGATGATTTAAATTGTTTCCAGATTTTTTTCCATAGGTGAAAATGATTGTTGTCTATTAAGGAGGTGATGGAGTTCTGGTGAAGGTGGTCCAAAGGAAGAGGCAGGGGTGTGAAGGAAACCACTTTGAGTATATGTTGTAATTAATGCTTTGTAATGCGCAACTTCAAATTGGTATTTTCTGGCTTCATAGAAGCCTCTGTCCTCTGAGTAGCTGACATGGGTTTTCAATCTTAAGTCTAGTGGTTTTTTGGTGTTGGTTTTTTTTTTTCTTTTTTTTTCTTTTTTTCCTGCAAATATAAAATATTGACTAGTTAAACCAGAAGAAACGATAAGCCTCAAATTGGCATTAAAATTCTTGCTGCTGACTCTGGTGACAAAAACTGTCAAAACACAAAGCTGTTGTAATTGTAGATAATAGTACCCCCAAAAAAGAGGAAGTTAAATCCAAACAAATCCAAACACTTTTGGTGACTACACAAGATGAAAGCTTTGTGCTGCTCATTCTGTTGCAGTGAGTCACCCTGTAATGATGGAAAAAAAAAACAAACTGGTTTATAAGGAGGGGAAAGAAGAAGCTCTACCTGCAGTAGGATATCATCGGGTGTGTCTGTTATGGTCGTGGCTATAAGTCCCAGCAGAGATCTGTGTATTGATGTGGTTCCTCTCTCCAAAAACGTATGTTAGAGAGGGAGCATCAAGGTGGTTGGAGAGATGAAATCTGGAGCTGGGGATGTGCTGTGCATCCCTGGGCATAGTAATTCCCAGGCTCCTCTTGTACTGTGGTGAAGTGGCTGCTTGTTGCAAGACCCCGATGGTCTTAACATACCTTTTAACTTGGATAAAATGGTAGCATGGGAAAATGGCTCAGGGCAGAGAAATAGGTCAGTGACCCAGAAAGGAGCTCCTTGCTACATGAAGACCCAGCAAAGAGTATTTTTGCCCCTTGCCACTGTCATTTGAATGTCTGTCAGGCTATAGCAACAGCATTTAGGCACAGTTGGAAGTGCTGTTCATCATCTGTAAGGGGTAAGAGCAGCCCCAGTGCCAAACATCAGGCATCTACTTGGGGATGGGGGACATCACTGCAGGTGGGGATCAGGACCACCCTGGGGAGGGGAACTGGGGTCAGACACAGCCCAGGGCAAGGTCATGTCTGGTGTTAGAGCAGACACTCACTGGGCTCCAAGGTAGAAAATGACATTTTCAGTTGTGGCTGGGTGGCTTAGTGGAAGTTAAATGAGTAGTGAGGCTAAAAATACCGGTGTTAATACAGCAATCCTGGTTGCTCTGTTCTTGCCTAGGCAGAGGAAGCATTGCCATAGAAGGGGTTGCTGGGTTGGGACTGTGTGTTTGATGAATGAAAATAGCTAGAAAAAGCATTTGTCCTCTAAAGAATAGATGGCTGCAACCAGACTAGGAAGATTGTTTCTTTTCCTGTAAATTTCAGCTCTTGGGAATGTGTAGAGATATTTGCCTTCTGTACCATATGTAACAGTCCCAAAAGCTTTCTCCTTTGTCTTGACTGGGTGAAAACATGCTCTGCACTTTAATGTTGTTAGCTTTGCATTCAGATGCCACCAAGCTATTGACAATTTCATTGCAAATTCATTTTCATACAGACCTCAGGATATTAATGGACATGACTTTACAGTGAAAAACTTTATTTCCAGCATTAGTCTGGGTTTGTGTTGGGATGGGTCTGGAATCTGGGAAAGTGAGGATGCATGTGCAGAAACGAGTGAGTAGAAAATTTAATAAAAAGGAATGGAACATGACTTGTGCAGAAGAATGGCTTGGTAGAAATATATTTTGTGGGACCAGAATCTCCCTGGTATGTGCTGGTTACAGAGAGCTTGAGCTCGTCCCACATTTAACTCCTTGAGGTCCATGGGAAAAGCTGTGAAAATGTCAGAGAAGACTTTTTCTTACATACTTGCCTCTGTTTGTAGTGCAGTTCAAACTCACCTTTCTTTGGGGAATCAAGGAGCAGAATTGGTGTGTGGTTGTTGAAGTCGTGTCACAGAAATTACCTGCTTTGATTTGGTTGGTCTCACTTTGATTCAGTCAGTCTCTTGTCTCAGGGTGATCTCCACTGTGGACAAGGTATATTTTTCAAACAAGGAGTCTATTTTATCCTATGTTTTGGCTGGGACAAAGTACACAGAAAGCCAACTGTATCATAATTAAGATCATTAGCTATACACAGCCTGAAGATGTGAAATCTGTTTCCTGACTATGTCTGTTGATTTAGTATGACAGAGCACCTGTTATGCAGTGGAAAACTGCTTAACATGGAGGTTTCTGCAAATGGAAAAATTACGTTTTATCCCTCCATCAACTCTTTGTCTTCATTTTGTCAGTATTTTTGTGACAGCAATTTTTTTTGATGAATGAGAACAGATTCGCTGTCACAGTGTATGTTGTTCATTGTATTTCAGAAATTAAGTGCTCGTATTAAATTATAGCTCAAACAGATGAAGGAAAAAGTTATTTGGCCTTTATTTTGCTTTGATCTGCTAGATAGCCTAGCCTTGCAGCGGTTGTTTTCTAATAGCAAATCCAGTCTGTTTGAGTATGAATGCCATTCATATTCCAATGATAATCTTGAAATCATAATCTTTAAATCTAGATTAAAGAAAATAACTGAGAAATAATTTAAACAAATTAAAACTATAAAAGATTGAGGTCTTATAGGATGCTGAATAGTCCAGATGTGTGCAAAGGAATGAGGAGTCAGAATGTCTCAACGACCTTCTAGAATCTGCCATTATCTCAATGTGACACATCAAGTCATTTAACCTCTCTGGGTTTTTTTTTTTTTCCATTGTTCCTAATTCATATAAAAATGATCTAGATCATAAAATTATTCCATGCCTTAATTAGAAGTTTGAAAAGAGTTGATCCTCTAGGGTAAATGATAACATGGTCAAAACTTTCAAAAATGGGTTCAGTTGCCACACACATATTTCAGCAGCTAACTAGGTGGTTTAATTTTGCAGAAGTTTCTCATTTACCCATTTCCACTGCTGTCCTACTTCCTCAAAACTGTGCTGCTTTTTCACTTGTTTGCTATCATCTACAGGCAGGACGAGGAAAGCTTCTGAAGGGGTTTGAAGCCCCTCTTCAGAGAGGCGGAAGCTAGGTCCCCAGGCATGTTGGAAAGGTTGCAGTTACCTATTTCCCAGCTGAAGGGAGTGAGACATCCCAACCATTGCAGGCACCTTTAAGATCACAACTTTTAACCAATTAACTTCTTCTCACTATTTTTTTTTTTTTTTTAATCTGTATCAAAGTGTGAAAATAATTTTTGGACCATATTTTTTGGGAAAAGGAGAATAAAACTCCCCAAATATTTTCACAGAGTAAACACCTTCCTCATTATTTTGCTGAATTAAAAATATCCCAGTTTGCCTATGTACTTAACAGAAACTGTGTTTTTCCATGCACAAAATTTTAGGTAAAACCTCATCATTCAAAATACAAAATTCACCAAGAGGTTTCCGAATCTCTTTCCAGCTCAGTGCTATGACCACGGAGACACTGGCGTATGGGTTACAATTTGGAATATCATGTCATTATAGAAACCATGCAGGAGAAGTGGGACCATGCAGAACACCTCCTAGAAGAGGGATGTTAATCCACAGCCCTATCTGAGCTGCAGATCTGTAGCATTCTGGCTGTCCAGCATCTCCTGTATCTTTTTTTTTTTAATCATGTAACACTACTTGATGATGCTTAATGGAAACCCTGCCCTGTCACTTTGGTGTAAAATGCAACATTTTCCAAAACCAAACATTTTTATAGAACTTTATACATAATTAATTTTTAACCCTCCATAAAGAATCATAATAAATTCTTAGGGATTAATTGTTACCTTCATTAATGTATTGATTTTAAAGGGCACGTTAATTCTTTGGGGGAAAAAATCTTTAACAAGCCTGGCAGGTTGGTAGTTCTGGGGAATTTTTTTGAGGAGGTGGAGAATTTGCTGCAGGATTTATTGCTGTTAGCAAGAAAATGAGCAGCCTTGTCTTTCTGACTTTCTCTCTGGTACTAACCTATTCATGCGTGAGTCAAGAGGGGTTCAGTGGGGGCTGGACTGGATCGTTAAGGGTGGATGGATTCAGCTGTGTATTTGAAATTATGATAATTGCTTGCCCATCTATTATTTCTGACTCTCCCCTGATTCTAGTAGACTCCTGAAGTGTCTTTGCTAGCTTTTCCTTGCTGATGCTCCCTGCTACCATTTATTTCTTCTTGTCTATACTGTTCATGCCTCTCAGTCTGTGTTTAACTCTTTGATTCCTATCTGCATCTGTTCCTTCCCTTCTCTTTCCTTCCAGGACTTCACTTATCTTCCTTTTGTCCATTGCCTTGTTGTTTTTCCCACCTCCTCCTTGTTCTGTGAACTCAGGAGCAAATATAGTGCACAGGATAGTGCAGACTGCATGGCATCTCCCTCCTGCCTTCCCGGCAGATCCATCCCAGCACTCCCCCCTCCTTGCCCAAGGGCTCTTCCCAGCACCAGCAATTTCATGCCATGGCCTCATATAAAACTCGATGTAAAAAAAGCACCCTGTCAGTGCCCAGGGTTGACATGCGAGTGAACGCTTTAGCTGAGGTTCAGCTTATTTCATGCTTTAATGAGAAAGGTTGTTAAAGAGATAGGGAATTGGTTTTTATGAGTATCTCAGAGCTTCCAAAAATGTTTCATTTAAATTCACAGAGACTGTTTCCAACCATTAAACCCCATGGCTGTCCTGGTAAGTAGAGAAAGAAATCCAGCAAAATGGGGATGCCGGCTGAAATAGAGGTGTTTCCCAAAGCTGACTTCATTGCGTAGAGGGATAGAAAGAGATTTCCTTTATTTTGTTGTCTGACAACAGCAATGAAATCCAGATTGGGATGGGAGCTCTCTGTGTTTTTATAGTATCGTAAACACTGGGTGAGCTATGTGATCAGTAAACGACCGGTATGAATATGCTGCTTTTAACAGCATTTAACTGGAGGCAAAAAGCTTGTTCAAGACACAGCTGGAGTGAAGTGCAGTGTTGAAAGCTTAAGCAGATGGGACGTAAGGGGTTCGTGAAATACAGCTGGGAGCAGTCCTGTGAGTTTCTGAGCACCCTGGTCTGCAAATGAAGCTGATAAGCATTGAAAGGTCTTAGGGCTTTCCAGTAAAAGTTCTGGTCTGGCTGTCCCAAGCATGAGGGTCAGGATGAGAACCCCATTTGGTCACTCAGATGACAAGGACTGTTAGTAATAGGAAAGCAAAGAACAGGTCTTTAAAAACACTTTGGGTGGCTTGATTTCTTTATTGCACAAGCCATTAGGACCAGCTGTGTGGACTCTTTCAGTTGGAACCCATGATGCTCTGATGTGCCATGGTAGGTTGAACACAAAGCAGAAAACAGTGAGTCATTACTGTACTTAGGGTGGCATAAACGTGGTCAGAGTCTGGATCACTGTCCAAATTGAGAAGAAACATTCTTGGTTCAGAGGGTCACTGCCGCATGTAGACAAGCTTTCAAACATCCTCAGCAACAGCTTGCAAAAGTCTCTTTTAATCTGTTCCTAAACTTCCCATCGCTGTCTCCCTATTGCTGCTGGCTACAAAAGCGTCTCTGAGTAAACAGGAACCTTCTTTCCAAAGCAGCAGCCTTTTCCTTTTGCTTATCCACTTATCCACTGGCTTAATGATTCATTCGGTTGTTTTGCAACTCGGGAACTGTTGGTGAGGTCACAGTCAGTTTGTTGTGTCATCGAAGTGCATGACTTAAAAAGGAAGAGCCTGGCAGGAAAGGAAACACCTCTGTTTATCCACAAACATCCAGATAAGCCACAATTGTGGGGAATGAAAGTCAGAGAAAGTTGGGGGTAGCCAACTACTGTGGCTGTGATCAAACATTAATGTTCTAAGAGCAGACTGGAGCATGAGTGGGTTTGCTCAGCCTGCTCCCAAGTAATTTTCACAGAGAGCTATGTAGAAGGTCAGAATAATCTACTGATGAGGGAAAAAATGAAGGAAAGTATCCTACCTCTTTTTATTTTGTATAAATAAAGTATAATCCTTCAACTGGTGGATCCTTCAGTTGTGATCTTATTAGACAAGTCCTTGGCTCTGATGTCTCCTGGACAAAATGGGTGCTTCAGGAGGAGGTTTTGGTGAACAAGGAAAAGATTTGCTGTTCCTCATCAGGACAATGCTCTACCTTGCCCAGTACCTCACTGCCAAACCAGTAACAAACACTGGGACATGAGTGGCCCCAGTGTGCCAGAGCAAAAGTCCATCTAGACCAGCAGTGTCTGAATGAGATGTAAATGCTCAGAAAATAGCAAGAACAGAAAAAAATGTGTATATAGCACTAACTATCATGTTTTCCTGGACTCTCCTCAGTAAGGTCCAGATGCTTTGTAGGAAGTGATGAAAGTGCAAGAAATAATCCACTGTTATGGAATAACCTAATGAAGGAGAGACACTGCCCGGTCTTGGCAATTAGTGACTGGCCTCTGTGATGAAGTTTCTTTATTTGTGTAATCCTCTCTGGGGTAACCGTAGGGAAGCTGCTATTAAGGCCGACGTTTGGACTTGTGATTTAATCTGATTCTTTGGCTTGAGTGATTACACACAGCAGTTTGTGTTGTGGAATAACTCTGTATACTTAGATAAATTCTGACGCTACTTGTCTGTCTGAGTCAGGGTGAGGAGATGCTCTGGGCTGCCGGGGAGGACCAAAGCAGAGGCCCAGACCTCTTGTGGTCACTGAGGAACCGAGAGCACTCTTGGCATCGGTGTGCCATTTAGCCCTAGGAACCCTTTGGGCTGCTATGTGAGTTAAACATCCTAAAACTTCAAGAAGGGGAAAAGTATATCATCCATCAAATCAGCAGCCAGACAACAGTCCATGTCCTTGTGTATGGAAATGGTACTTTCTGATGTTCAAGCTTTGCTCCTACTTCTGCTGGACTATGGTTCTTTATTAAAATTGTATTTGATGAGCCTTTTGCATGAATGTCAATGTCTGCATATGTTTGTAAAGGCAAAGAAAGATGCTCATAGTGCCATTGTGGTGATTAACAAGAGCAGCTATCCAAAGACACCGGAAGAACTCTATTCAATAGTTATGATTCAACTAACAGCTTCCAAAGAAAAGGCACCACTTAAACCTGGGTTGGTGTTTTTTTTTTCTTCTTTCAGGGGTGCGTTCTCCGAAGTTGTTTTGGCTGAAGAGAGAGCAAGTGGGAAACTCTTTGCAGTCAAGTGCATTCCCAAGAAGGCACTGAAGGGAAAGGAAAGCAGCATAGAGAATGAAATTGCAGTGCTGAGAAAGTAAGTATCAGACCTTCATTTCTGCTTCTCAGTTCGATTGGACTCTTTCTTTTAAGGAGCAAGAACAGTGATTGACAAGTGTGACTGACAGGTTGTTCAGTCCATCACAGGCAGACAAGATCACCTGAGTTTAAATGATGCTGAAAATGTTTTAGAAATGCTTTGGTCTTCTGTTGTATTAAAACAGCCAGATGACTGCAAAGTGGGAAAGCAGTGGAGTTAGGCTAGAGTAAAGCCCATGATGTTCCAAGAAGACCTTATCCACTAATAATGTCAGTAGCGAGGTCCCTGGCTTTGAGGAGACCAGGATCAGGGTTATTATTTCCAAGTGCTTAAAACAATCTGTATACAGATTGCTCTAAAACTATGGCATGCTATGGATTGTTATAGGAGATGGTGGTAACCTGTACCATGAAGAGGTACCTCTGGCACTTCTGGAAGTGACTTTCCAGGGTAACTTCTCTTTTATTAAAGTTGTCCACAGTGTGTATTTTTTCCTGACTGTGGCTGGAATACATGGATAAGAAAAAGTCAGCTCATGACTGCTATGAATTCAGTGTAGTCATTAGAGACTTGATCCTTATCTCTTCCTCATCTTATGCCCTGAAGGTGGGATTTATCTCATCTGACTTGAGACACTTGGATCTAAACTCGTCACCCTTGACTTTCTTTCTAGGAAATGGAAAGAGATTCATCACTTTAGGATTGGTCCATGTAACTCATTTTAAACTTCTAAAAGTACCTTCTCTTCTTATTGCATTAAAGTTAGTACTATTATGTAAAAGTTTACGTTGGACTGGGTCAATCTAATTCCTACTGTGCTGCTGTCCCTAGTGGGACTTCTTGCCCCAGCCCTTGGTTGTGTAGAAGCTGATGGTTGACTGTCTGAGCACCATGTGACAAAACTGATCCTAAATCTTTAAAACTAACTAGATACTTATGAATGAAATGGTCAGATGGCCTAAGCCAAAGGAGCAGGTTCAAGGGCAAACTCAGCCATCTCAGTAGGCAGAGAAGATCTGTTTCAGTGCAGGGACATAAGTGGAGCTCCAAATAGCTACAAGTATTTGATGCAGTTGCCTTCCCATTGCTGGACCCATAGTAGGTCAGTACAATGTAAACCCAGTGATAAATGCAGCATGTTGGCTTCCAATGTGGCGTTATTGAGAACCTGTCATAAAGCTCAACTGTTGCCATCTCCATCAGCAGGTAATAATGACCAATAACTGGCAGCTTGAAATAATCTTTGTCTATATGGGTTTGTCCCTTGATACTCATGTGTGGGTATAAAAGCAACAATATTGGCATGCAGGAAGGATTGCTTTGCATCAGCTTTGACCCTAAGCTCATAAGGCAGAGAGATCACGTAGGTTATTTCTTCCTTCTGTGTTGTGAAGTGTTTCTGTTCCTTGCAAACAATTTCCTGAGAAACCAGGAGGCAGCACTCTGGCTGTTCCAGCTGCAAGGGCAAGAGAGTGAGTGGGCGGAAAATTCTTTAATTTCATACAATTAGATCTACTCAGTCTCTTGTCCTGTGCACGTTAGAACTTTAAAGAGAGATTTTCCCTTTTTTATCTCCTGATATCTTCTACTTAGCTGTTGCTAATACAAACTTTGGATGTCATTGTATTTATTCTGAAAATAGACATCTTTGCTAGCAGACACAGTATTGAGTTTGTGTGTGCCACCAAGGAAACACTTATAAAATAACAAACTGGATCTGCCTACAGTTGAGGAGAGGGGATAACAACCTGTTTCTCTCTTCAGTGAATTCTCTGCTTCAAAAGCTGTCAGTAAAAATAGATTTGAGAGAGGCAGAGTGGATCCTGAGCAGCTGTTGTGAAGATCCAAAGGTATTTAAGTATCCTACTTTGGTTTCGGGTACCTTAATACTGAGTGGGGTTGGCTAATTTGTGTGTTGTCTAATTAGTGGGTAGGATGCCAGAGCCCTGGGCTGCCCTGCGTGGCTGTGAGGTGCCGCAGCCTTAACAAGCCATGCACCCAACTGCCACTTCTGAAGGGGATGCACACAGAGGATGCCTGGCAGGAGGAGTTGGTCCCTGTTCTCTGAGAGGAAGGAGTAGAGCCATAGAGGATGGATGCAAAGCAAATATGAGCATGCATGTGTGTTGATCCTGATACGCGTTTCTGGTTTTGCATTATGCCTTTGGGGCTGTGTTTAAACTCCAACGGGATGAAAGTCCCAAAGGACACCCTGCCCAGCTGAAATGCAAGCAAATTCCTTGTGATCCTTTAGAGAAGAATCTCTGGTCTAACACTGGACTTTCTCCTTCTGTATTCAGTAATTACATTTTTGTCTTCCTGCTGGCGAGGTACTTGCTCTCTGGCAGATATCTGCCAAGTACTGAGTCGCACTTCAAGTGCTGTGTTCAGTTTTGGGCCCCTCACTACAAGAAGGACATGGAAGTGCTGGAGCATGTCCAGAGAAAGGAAACGACACTGATGAAGGGTCTGGAGCACACATGTGATGAGGAGCAACTGAGGGAACTGGGTTGTTTAGAGTGGAGAAAAGGAGGCTGAGGGGAGACCTTATCACTCTCTAAAACTCCCTGAAAGGAGGGTGTAGAGAGGTGGGGGTGGGTCTGTTCAACCAAGGAACAAGTGACAGGACAAGAGGAAGTGGCCTCAAGTTGCACCAAGGGCAGTTTAGGTTGGATGTGAGGAAGAATTTATTTCCTGAAAGGGTTCTCAGGCATTGGAAGGGGTTGCCCAGGGCAGTGGAGTCCCCATCCCTGGAGGGATTGAAGAGTCATGTAGACATAGTGCTGAGGGACATGGGTTAGTCAAGGACTTGTCAGTGTTGGGTTAATGATTGGACTTGATGATCTCAAAGGTCTTTTCCAATCTAGGCAATTCTGTGATTCTGTAAAATACAACTCTTCTTGAGTTCCCCTGGTTGTGAATCAAACAGGGATCTACCATGGAGTCTGAATATCCTCCCTGCAGCCTCTACCAGCTCTCAGATGAGCTGCTAATGCCCCTGTGTGTAGTGAGCAGGTTTTTAGGCACAGCCAGGGATTGTGCTGGCCGTGTCCAGAACTGGTACACACAAGTATCACATATACTTTGTACCCTCAGGCTGCCCTGGAGGAGGTTTGTCCTGTCAGTCCTGACAAATAATCCAGATCTGGCAGAATCAGTATGGGAAAGGGTCTGGATGATGTTGTGTGTTGAAGTCGTATTGTAAATAAGGTTTTTTAAATTTAGGATTAGAAGCCTGTGTGTGGAGTACTATAGGAAGAAGAACCTGGTGGTGAAAGGATGAATCCAAGTGACCAAAACCCTTGAGTCCCCTCTCACTTCTGCTGCTGAGTTCCCATGTGACCTGAAGTATCTTCTGTCTTAATATTTATTGTCTGTAAAACAGATGAAGAACTTTGAATTAAAAGTTTTACCTGCAGTTCATTTTGCAGTCCTTTCTCATGTCAGCAGGAGTACGGGTCCAAGAAAGGAGGTTTCTGGGCTGGACTTTTAGTGAAAAATGGTTGCAACATCCTGTCAGTCCTTCTGTGCGTCTCAATAAAATCTGTTGGAAGTATTAATCAAATGTTCTGTGTTGGGGAAGGTTAACAGTCCCCTTGTGAAGTACATGGAAGGTAGATTTTATCTCTCTGTCTGTGGGCTTGGAGGCTCTTGTTGCCAAAACAAAATGACACGTTTTAGAAGCGATGTTCTGCTAACAGAGGAGCGAGCTGCCAGCCAACTGATCTGCATGTTTGTGTGAGTGCCAGAGTGAATCATACATACTCCATCATTTTATTTTTCCAGCCATGGCCAACAAATCTGTTCTTAAAAAAGAAAAAAGGCGGAAGAGCCGTTAAGTCAATATTTACGCCTAGCAACCTTAACAGGGTTCTTCCAATATGGACTCTTTTGTGTCCCGTAGAAATCCATGGCAACATTCCCCACAGATTCGGATGGGTGGGGACAGAGTGGGAAGGAGCTCACTGTTGAGTGCAGTGCTGGGAAAGACTAAGTCTACAGTTAATCCAGGAGCCTGAGCCCAACAACGTGTTTAAGTGTGTGTCTAATTTTAGATGGTTATTGGTACCAGTGAAATCGGTGAGTAGGTTGAGCTCACCTTGCTGAACTCAGGCCTAAAGGGATGTTACAGAGCAGGGTGAAAGTCACCTGTGTTTAGTTCTGCATCAGGAGGAGAGTTTTCTTAATGGCCTCAATTAGTGCCCAGATGATGCGCTGGTGCACAAAGATGGCTGTTTCTTCTAATTGTGTGCTAGCTGCGTGCAGCTCACACAGGGGAAAATACCGCATCTCATCACAAAATCAGGTGAGAAGCCGGGCTGCATCCTTTTGAGGCTTTAAAATTTATTTCATTTTGCAGTGGAAAATGTGCTATGCTTTAGAATCTGTTTGAAGAAGAAAACTGGATCTAAAGATAATGAAATAGTTTAGAACTATTGAGGACAAGACTATCACAGCTCTGTTAACTAACTGGCTGCGGGGGGACCAACAGCACATGGTTGCCTTTGTGTGACACAAACTTTTCCTGACCTGAGATGTGGGGATTTCATAACCTGCTCTGAAAGCAACCATTTTCTGGCTTAGAGCAGAAAGATAAATGCAACCCTTTGCATTGTTTGTTGTAGAATAGAGGGAATTTCTTCAACTTATGGTAATTGTGCAGATGTGAACATGCTGAAAGATGAATCTGCTGTTAGATGGGTTCCTGAAGGCAGTAGGTGGTGCGAAGAGTTGGACTGCAGAGAAGCATCAGTCTGAGGTTCTAGTGAAATAGAAAAAAAACAATCTTGCAAGAGTCAGAGAAATATATGCGCTTCTTTTTCTTTTTCTTTTTCTTTTTCTTTTTCTTTTTCTTTTTCTTTTTCTTTTTCTTTTTCTTTTTCTTTTTCTTTTTCTTTTTCTTTTTCTTTTTCTTTTTCCTTATTTTTATTTTTATTTTTTTCTCTGGGCTACACCACTATTTATCACAAGAAACTTTCCAGCTGTCTGGGCAATACCTGCACGATCATACAGATTCAGTGCTGAGTCAGAGTAAAGCAAAGGGAGGAACAATAAACTGTGTACAGCACTGCACCCAGGTGTATTGATTACTTCTTAATAGCAGTAATGTACACAAATAAGTGTCTTGTTAAGCAAATACTGTTTAGCTAGCAAATTTTACTCTACTCTAGCTAGTTTCTGCTGAACAGGGATTTAAAAAATAATTTCTAAACTATTAGGTATCTTCTACTCTCACCCCCTCCTCTTTACTCTCCAAGGTCCTCTGGGAGAAGCACCATTAAATTCCTTACTACAAAGCAGAGCCATACCTAATTTTCAGACTGAAACCATTTTTCCTGTTAAACAGTGTTTATGTTTGAACTGTTTCTAGCAGGTCAGCTAAAATTCTGCCGGTGTTTTTTATTCCCATTTCCTCGGAAGATGGGGAGACTGGGTGTTTGGGCAGTAATTCAGGTCCAGGTAGCTGCCTCACTCCTTATATGCCTGCTCCTACAGCCAGGAGCTGCTGCTATAATAAGGAGCAGGGAGAAAGGCAAGGAGGCATCCTCCAGCAAAGTCGGGGAGGTCAGGACTGTACCCATCTCAAAACTAAACAAAAAATGTCAATGAAAATTTTACTGAACTGAGTGAAATTGTGTCCTCTCCTGTTTTCCCATAAATCAGATGGTAATCAAAAAGACCATTGCTCCATCCCAGGAGGTAGTGCTTTTCCTGATATTAAAGAGGCCACCCCTGATAACAAATGTGGAAAAATCAGCCCTTAAGATTTTTCTCAAGGGTAATGTAAAAAATTGTACATTTTTGCTCCTTTTTGGTAGCCTATTGACAAGCTCCCCCTAAACCCACTCTGTCCCGTATTATTGTCTCTTATCTGTCCGGGGCTAACCTGATCTAGGAAGATGAATCCAATTTTAGTTTTGAAACCCATTAGCTACCTCTTATTAAACTCTTCTGTGCAATTTAACTTGGAATCAAAGGCTACATTAATTCTGAATAAAATTGGCCATGTAGAAGTTTAATGTGCCCTAACATAAACTTGGGTATTTAATTAATTCAGATGAACATTCCTGAGTGACTCTGTGGGACAGATCCATCTATTCAAGCCATGGCTGTTGCTGGATCAAAAAATGCCGCCCTTTCAGGCGTAGATGGTCCCATTCTCCAGTTTCCCAGTCTGGAGGCTCAGCTGGTGCCCACCAATACTCTTTTATGATAATTATTTTTCTGTGTGAGGTCACACAACTGGAGTACAGGGCCAGACGAACTGAAGAGGAGACACTCTGATCCTCTATTGATAAGTGCTAACATAAAAGTGATGTTAATTAGATCGTGTAGCTGATGTACAAAAAGCTGTGGGATTGGAGTTTAAGGGGTTAATGACTTAATTACCTCTTTACACCCGGTAAGAGCTCTTTTTTCCTGTAAAGAAGTGAATGGGATGGTTAGGAAAGAGAAAAAATAAAAAAACACCTGGTGTCTCTGGCTGTCAGGTAACATTATTTCTTTAAAGCTTTATTTACCCTATAGACAAAACAGGCTTGCTGCCTTTTTTTTTTTTCTCTTTTTTTTTCTCCTCTGTGAATAATGGTGAGAAGATCGGCTGCCTCAGCAAGAACTGAAGAGACAGCTGGTTGTTATATTAAGTAATCACTTTCAGAGAAAGCTTTTATGTAGATTTACTTGTTAAAACCTGGCTTGCTCATGCTATTGCAGTTGTGTTGGGGTGACAGAAGGCTGACTCTGCCCTCCCCGCGTGGCCGTGCTCCCAGCCCTGCCAACTGCAAATCCAGGGCGGCCCAAAAGCCCGCTCACCTGTGGGGCCCTGCAGCCCCAAGGACTGCTCAGAGTGCCTGGATGTGTGGCTACCAGTTAGGGGGTGATACCCAGTGGTACCATGAATGATACTACCTGAAGGGAGGTTATAGCCAGGTGGG
>NW_010330827.1:0-12423 GCF_000700745.2 Antrostomus carolinensis
GGGTTTTTTTGAGTCTTGTTAAGTTGCTAATTTTATCAAACATTTAACAGATCATCACTTGGATTAAAACACTTTAATACAGATGGGCTCCCACTGATGATACTAAAGCACAACACATAGATTGCTGCTATTTAGGGACACCATTCATTATCATTTTATGCACAAAATAATTCCAGGCAAACTAATTTAGGTCATACAGGGAAGGGAAAAGTGGAGAAGAGGGAAGGACGGACAGTCAGTTGTACAAGCCAAATTGTCTGGCACTGGTGTGTTCAGAAAAATTGACACTTTGTCAACCTATTATTGCAAAATATGCTTCCAGTTTTTGACCAGCTATCTTAGGTGTCCTGCATTTTGCAGGTGTAAATAGCAGGCATATGAGTTGGATTTCTGGCCGGTCTAAATGGAAGAGCAATGTCCCATACAGGATTGATTCCTAGGCAGTGCTAATACGTAAGAGGATAAAATGCTTAGTTTGTCATAATAAGCTGGCATAGGTGAGGAGTTAATTTATATAAGCTTCTAATGATGCTCACTTTGGCCTATGTCAATGACAGACTCTTTAAAAATTTCTCCTCCTCGACAGAACTTTGTCAATTCTTCAGTTCAGCTTAAAGGATCAAGGAGCTTTTATAGTATTACTGTTGCTCTCTGAATGCAGATCTCCTTCTCCCTCCACCTTTGCACATAAAAGTAGTACTGGGAAGACTGTCATATGGTGAACTTGCCCACTTCATTCCCTAAGGAAAGATCTGCATAAAGAGTGAAGACACTCAAATGTAGTTACAAGTATCTGTTGAAAATAGGAAAGAAGGAATAGGAAACACTTCAAACTTGGAATATTCCCATATTCCCAAATCCAACTTGGATAGGGAGAAGGAAGATATAGTAACAGTTCAGGAATGCTTTTCTATGGTGAATTTTGTTTATAAACGTAAAAACTGCCATTTTTGTGTTTAGTGCTTAAAAGTGCATTTAATTTTACTTTCCAAGGAACTGATATGGGGTTTTTTTTAATGGAACTAGCTGCATAGTGTTTAGATGCAAAACTGTTTTTGAGGGATGTTGAGTGAAGTCTTTTATGCTGGCTTTTTCCTATACTGAAAGATGACTAAAAACAAAATAGCTGAAATACACATTTGTCTTGAATATGGTACAAAATCACTAGCAGCGGTAATGATTCAGGAGGATGGAGTGAAGGAACTGACCCTTTGTAGTAGTAAACATGTTGTCCCAAGCCTTCTTTTCATATGACTGTGGAATTTCAACAAATAAGATCTGTGTGGCCTCGAAGAGTCCCCCATGCTCACCTCCTTGGTTTTCCCAGGATTTGTGCTTTTCTGCTTTTTTCTAACCTATGTATAATGTGAGTATTTTTTTAATGTACTGAGAGAACAGGAATGCATTTTTAAGATTTTGGTGAAGATCCTTAGTGTTTATTTTCAGTACAAATTTCTCTGGCAGTCTGGAGGAAATTGAGAATCCCCTGTGGCTTCAAAGGAGCAGGGAGCATTTGGAGTTGAGGATTGCTGCTCTGTAGTGCTGTTGACAGGCCTGTTACGTGTTTTCTAACTCTTCAGTTTGGCTGTGGTCCAAGATCCAATGTTCTTCATCACAGGGAGTCTTTCCATTACCTTCTACCAGTATTTGATAAGGCTTTTTAGACTTAAGAATAACTGTGCCCTCCTTCTGATGACTGTTACTAGCGCGATAATGAGTAGCCACAAAAGTTCAGCTTTGGCAAGGTGTCACTACATGAATCAGCTTGCTTGAAATTTCAGAGGTTCCTGGAAGAAAATAATATGCTATCTCTATGCCATCTTTCAGTGACTGTTTAGGTAAAATTTTACTTCAAAAATCAGATATTTCGCAGCTAACATGAATTGAATGAAATTTTTATGGCTACCAGCAGAGATCACCAAACTCTGTTATTGTGTAATCTGTAAAGGAAGGAACCTTATTAAGGGCATAATTATCTGTCTTCTTTGATTAAACAGCAGTATTATGCGCAAACACAACAGCTAAAAAATAACCATTAGAGAACCAGAGGAGTTTATAGTAGTTTTCTGATGGCTTCATGTGAAACAGTTTTCCAATCCCATTAACATATGAAAGAGAATAATAGTTATTCTGCTGAAGTTAGAAAGTTGCATAGTTTTTCTTGAATAGATTGGACTGTGTGTATTATCCATATAGTGATACTCCACAGCAGAGTTAATGAAGCTGTTAACATGATCTGTCATGCCAGACAAGATCCTGAAAATAATTAGAAAGTGACTGTGAATATTTAGATAGAGTACATATTAGATATGCTGCATTCTCTTGTAGAAGATACAAGTTTGCATTTAAAAATACTCAATGACCTCTAGCAAGTGCTATCCTTAAGTCAAAAATATGGACTTTATGAAGTCTGTTACACTCACAATGTCATCTTATTTTAGTGAAAGGCAAGAACTTCTATGATACACTGCTTATCAGGTGCTTACAGTATTCATTAAAACAAACAAAACAAGCAAACACAAATTTTATATTGTCATTGTCATAAGAGAGCTGTCAGCATGTTTTTCCAAGTAGATTTAGTAGATTCATGTCTATCAACTTATGTATTTTTTTAATCACGTGTGTAAATGAAATACTGTGGAAAAAAGAGACAAAAGCACATTTTAGATGGGCAGTGTGTGCATCAGCTAATGGGGTTGTGTAGGTTAAACTGAAAAATGAAAAAAATAATAAGAAATTAAGGTTGATGTAGGAATAACAAATTTTAATAACGTGTTTAGAATGTTGGTTCCATTAATGATGACAGATGACAAGAGGTGTTTTCATTATCTGCAAGTTCAAATCACCGTATCTTAATCTCATGGGGGGAAATTAGTGAATATCATGACATCTTTTCATTGTTTCGCCTCTAAACACAGAGGGGAAATTGTAGTTTCCTTGCTACACGCATCTCAAGATTATTTACTTAAAGTTACTTAGGGATACATGAAGATTTCTAATGTGGGTACTTAGGAGTAAAGAATTAATTAGACTACTTCCTCTTTAGAAGGTAGACGTGAAAACCACATTGTAGGATTACGCTTTTCAATACAGTGAGACAGCGTTTAAATTAACTGAAACAAATGCTAACTTTTCAAAATTAAATAAAATACAAACCACAGTGAAATTCTTGATTATTTTGAAACTCAGCACTATGAGGTCAATATTTTATTAGTCTTAAATTATTTTAAGGTAATTAATTTTTTTCTGTGGTAAAACAGCATGAAAAAAACCTAACCTTGCAGGAAGCATACCATTATCAAAATGTAATCAGAGGATTATGATATGCATACTGGAGAACTTTCTAATGGTGTGGTCAGATGATCACTTATGATTGCATTAACACTGTTTTTTTAGTTACCTATCCCTTGTCTAGCTTACAGTAAATGATCTTTGGTCTTCTGTGGTGCAAGGCAAAAGGTTACTTAAAGCCATGCTGAAGGCCCCACCCAGCTGGACAAATCCTGTTAGGGTAATTTTGAAGATCATTACTATGGTCATAAGCAAGTGTCTACCCATATGTACCTGTCACAACAAATTAGCCTCTCAATTTTGCAGTAGTAGTGTACAAGTTACACAAAGGGTGTCTGAAGAGAAAACAGGGTGGTTTTGTGCTTGTGGTCGGAATTTTGCTTCCAGCTCTGTTTTTGTACAGGTGTTTTTTTCTACCTTTAACATATCTAAGTGTTAGGTCCCTTTTGTTAAAAAGTTGCAAAGACACTACCCTAAAGCACAACAGGATAGTGAGCACATCAGTTCTTCTGTAATCAGAAGTCTGATTTTGTTTGATTTTGAATAAGCGAGTAAGCATTAGAAGAGAGCAATGCCTGGATGCTATAGCAGCTATAGCAACTATAAATACAGAAATAATGATATATTAACATCTACATCTTTTATACTCCTCTTGCTGTTCCAAGGAGAGTTTATTCAATGCAAACAGATAATTCCTGATCAATGGATGGGTTGTAGGATAAACATGCGCCATAAAACACAATTAATTGAAAAGGAGCAAGAGTCCTTTTGCGTAGCATCCTCCAGGTAGAATGAAGATAAATACACAGGAAATTAAACTTGTGAGGTGAGGTTCATATATTATTTATCTACACCTGCATTTTTTGTTATTTATGAAAGCAAAAGAACACCTCAGTAGCCCAGTAAATGCAGTATTACCTATACTAGGAACTGACTATAGGTTTTGTAGTAAATATGCAGACTCTCCAAACAGGAGTTTGTCAAGCTTACTTTGTCTGAACTTGTCTTGAACTTCCTGGAATTTTGTTTTGGCTTGTTTAGGTGTGATAGCAATTTTCCTAATAGTCAGGTGGCGATGCCTCATTTGTTTTACTTTTCATGGTATCACAGACTCGGGAAAGTTGGAAGGGGTCTCTGGAGGTCATCTAGTCCAACCTCCTGCTCAAACAGGGTTAGCTAAAGCAGGTTGCTTAGAACTATGTCTGTATGGAGCTTAAAGCTGTTGTAAACTAATCCCCTGTATTTAAATTAAAATTGGTGAGGGTGAAAGGTATTGTAAATGCTAGAATTTCTACTTTGTTTTTCTTTTTCCCCCCCTCTGTTAAATTATCATCTCAGCTAAATTCTGTCTCTGAGCCAGTCAGAATAAGGTTGTCTCTGTTGTTTTATATGCAAGAGGTGATTATGGCAGACTTTGTGATTGAACACCAGATATCACAGCAGATTTGGAAATATCCTGCACAATATAACTGATTAAAATAAAAATATCTAATGCCATCCTTGTACTCATAACCCAGTCAAGTCTTTTCCCCTGATGTTCAGCTTACTACAGAACATTTCACTGCAGTCTGCTTTTTCAGAAACAATGACACAGAAGTGAGATCCCTAAAGAAAAGTACTGCGTGAATTTAAAAATCCTTAGTGCTTCCTCCATCTAGATAAAGGGAAAAATGGTGATGGTTTTAATATCTAAGGATAAGAAAGTATAAGGAAATGTGCAGAGAGAAACAAGAAGGATGCTGCTGTCTTTGAAAGCATACGAGGCACGAAGATCTGTTACTTATAATATTCATCACAGTAGAATAAATTATGTTGGAGAAACTGGATGGGGGAACCATGAAAATTAAAATATATCAACTCAAACTGATCAGTAAACATGCTACATGCTGAAGATAATACAGAATATTATTCCTCTGTTGTCCTTCAAAAATGGGAAATAAAAGAAAGAAAATACACCAGTATATTAAAAAGGTTAAGGGCTCAGGTTTTTAGGGGTAACACATGGTAAACACAGCAATTGAAATATATCAGAGGGTATCCATTCCATGCAGTGAAATATTTTATGCAAAGGCTTTTGACCTTTAAGAAAATATGTTGATGATTTTTCCTCTGCATACAGAAAAATGTCAGCATAGGTGTAAATAAATGTCATTAACTTTGTTTTTGTATTCAGAGTATATCCACAAGGACCAGGATGTGCTGCTATTCAGACACCTGAATAGAGAGCATTCTAACTGATCATTAACCCTCCTAGTTCTCTTAACTGCTCAGGCTGTCTCAGAGACTTGATTCTTATCAGGTCTAAAGAAAATGAGGATGAGTATGGTCTTGCTACTAAAACTGCACACATCACATGTATTCATATCATGTTTTGAAGAACTGCTTTCCCAGAGCCCTGCAAAAGTCCCATTTCAATTTTCTGTTTTATCAATTGAAGCATACATGTATGGGAATTAGAAAATGTAGAAACAACCCTATTTGCTTTGATGTAAGAATAAGTGTCTATATCCTTCACCCTTTAGAGGATGCATTTTAAAAACAAAACCTCTTGATTGAATGTTTCATGTTTCAGAGTATGGCCCTATTCTAAGCAATACATTACAGCTCAATTAATAGAAAACAATGCTCCTCCGTAAACTTGAATACCTGAGATGTTTCCACAATCCACATTTCTACCTGTTGTCTTGTTGCTTTCACCAAAGGGAGAAGGGAAATCGAGTGCACTTAAGATGCTGAGGAGAGAAGATGATAGTAGTTCTTAAGGAAGCTGAACTGCAGTCTGTCCTGCTGTTCCAAATGTCTTGGTCAATCCAAGCAGTACAGTTCAAAAATAGCTTATTTCAAGAATCTGCTAATCCTCCTATGTTTTTTCACTATTTTACCTTTTGAAAATATACTCCATTTCATTATTCAGTGATATACGATAGTCAAGTAACATAAGAATATTTCCTCCCTCCTGAAAAAAAAAAAAAATCTAACATCAGCATGCAACTTTTCAACATTTTAAAAATGTGGGTTTTTTGGTTCCTTAGTTTTACAGGAGTGTTTCTGAGAGTAAATGCCGTTGGTTTAAATAATAACAATGAGGAGAAATAAGTGCTTGCAGGCAACTTGGGTTTCATCAGTATTTTCATACAATTTAATGATGATTGATTGCATAAATTGTTGGGAATTGCAGGCATTCAGCATATTTAAAAATTAGGTCACTTGAATAAATTTAGGAGCCAAATTTAAGCATGCAAGCTGAAGAAAAATTCGTGAGAGTGCTTAATTATATTTTGCATACAAACCTGTCTTTGAAAGCTGGATGCTCAAAGGGTGACCCTGTAGATGCCTACCTCTTGTTCTGATCTTTGATTTCAGTAGTAGTACAGAGATAAGTAAGCAAAGGCATGAGTGTGTGTCTGCAGGACTGAATCCACTGTAGAAATCACCTAAAGTACATCAGATAGCACCAGGGCTCATAATTATAATCGTAGAATGGTCTGGGTTGGAAAAGACCTTAAAGGTCATCTAGTTCCAAGTCCTCAGCCCTAAGCAGGTAGACCAGGTTGCTCAAAGCCTCATCCAACCTGGCCTTAAACACTTCCAGGGAGGGAGCAACCTATTCCAGTGTCTCACCATCCTCAAAATAAAGAATTTCTTCCTAATGTCTAATCTAAATCTCCCCTCTTCCAGTTTAAAGCCATTACCCCTTGTTCTATCCCTAGGTAAAGTGATAAGTCCCTTGTGAAAAGTCCCTCCCCAGCCTTCCTGTAGCCCCTTCAGGTACCAGAAGGCTGCTAGAAGGTCTCCCTGGAGCCTTCTCTTCTCCTGCTGCTTTGTGATACATCTCAGTAACTTTCAGCATGCTGCCTTGACAACCCTTACCATTACATTAAGAAGCTGCTTAAATACTCCACGAGTTGGTAGAACTATGTTGGGATTTTTTTTATTTAAGAGCTCATTGACACATTTTGTGCTGTCCTGTTGAGAGACTAATAAGGAAGGGACTCGATGGAAAACTTTATAATAGCTACTTTGTAGCCAATTATAGATTGTTATGTCTTTCAGTACATGATTCATTATGAATTTAACTTTTAAATGTGTTATGAAAAAATGTTTTCCTATACTGGCTTAATTTTCAGACTTTATAACCAAACCAATCACTCTACATGAAGAGCACCTTCTGCTCTGAACATGATGGCTCTGGAAAGAACTCTGCATTTTACCTTTGTTCTGCACTTACATCACAAAGCCTACACAGGCTTGGAGCAGATGAAAACAACAGAAATATGCTGTCCAGGAATATTTTTCTTTCAGGGCTCTAAGGGAGTCAAAATCACTAGGCAGTATAGTGTAGTAATAATAGATGTTGCTTGGAGGACAAAGAGGTGGAAGTGGGAAGAATGAGTTGATTAGATCCTGCAGGACAATCTGTCACATATGTGCTTATAAATGTGTGGGTATGTACTTACATATCTACACACACGCATACACAAGCACAGCTGTGGAGGACATGTATTAATATATGTGGAAAAACAATCCAAAATACAGCAATAATCGCTGATCTTTCTGAAACTTCTGCATTTAAATAAATGCTGTTACAAATATGTTTAATCCTAAAGAATATGATACTTAGTATGACTTGTAAAAGAGGGTCACTGATGTGTTACTATCTTATTCTATAAGGGTCGTAAGACTTTGGTCTTTGTTATGTCGTTTGGTTGTCCTGAAGTCAGTTATTTATGTTGGCTTAAAAATCTAGTTTAGAAATATTGCTAACTTACATTGCTTAGTGACATTGACCACTGCTCTGCCAAATTAAACAGCAAACCTGCTTTTGAATATAAGTTAGGCTGTTTTTTTTAGTTTAAATTAGTGGTTGATAAGAAATCCTTAAAGGTTTTTAGAGTTTGGATTTGGATAAATGTCAGAAAGTCAAGCTTAGCTAAATTCTTTCTTGTATGACCAAGCTGCAATTGCATGCTGCAAGAAAACTTTAGAGGATTGGCTTTAATGAATGTTGTGTGACTATTCATGCAGAGCAGATTGGATCAGTAAAGTTCAGTGCTGTGTTCCTCAGTATTTTGAGTCAGAGAATTTTGATACAGAGTGGATAAGTTTTAAGAAGGGAGTAGCCTTCAAGATTTATGAGAATATTACATTTTATCCTTCCTTTCAGTCTTCAGAGTTCAAAAGTGTTGCTACAGAACATGACAAATCAATCTGCAGGTTAGAAATAATCTTAAAGTGTTCAGTGGAGCTGAACCTTCATGCAGGACTGCTGGTGAGGAACATGTTCTACCCTTCTCTGCCTGGTTACAGAACTACACTGTGCTCATACAGGAGAGATGGTGACTGCAATAGCTTTTATTTTTTAGCTGGTTCAGATTTATTTTTATAAGATGCTTGTTAGAAAAAAAAGTTCATCAAAACCAAAACCTTTCTCAAGAAAAGGTCAACTTTAACAAATATTCTTACTTTAGGAAAAAGTATGGAAAAAAAATAGAGAAACTGTTATTGTCTCACTATAACAGCCTTAAAATTAATATAAAATAATTATCCACTCAGAATTTAATTTTGAAATTGAAGTGAATGTGTAATAAAATTCAAACATTTTAGAATTAGCTGTTTCCTATTAGACACAGAATTTTATTTTATTCTTAATTCTCAGAGGTGTCACATTTTTACTATTCTCTGCTGTACAGTCTTTCCCTTTTTACAATTCCAAAATCTCTTTGTAACTTTCCAGTTATATTACAGTTGGAAAGGTCCAAGTTTGACAAAATATCAGGCACAGAAAATAGGATACCTACCTAGAGATGTAGTTTACTGGAGATATATTAATCCTACTTCATTCCCTTTTTGGTACTAGACACAAGATCTCTTCTGTACCAGGTCATATACAGTAATCACTGTTGTTCAGTATTGCAGTTAATTATTGTTCAGTACAGCATGTGCAACATCTGTGGTGGATTTATGTTCTTTTTCTGTCCTCTAAGATCTAGAACAGAGGAAGAGATCTTCAATGTTTTTAGGAATATTTCTGTTTATTCTTAATTTCATTTCAAAGTATTTGGTATAAAAAGCAGGGTTAGGGAAAAGAATCCTGAGTTGGGAGTGGAAGATAAGGAAGCCTGTTTCTCCACTCCAAGACAAAATTATTTTAGTCTTAGACCCAATTGAAAGAAACTAACAGCTACCACACATGTGAGTTTAACCATTTGAAGGAGAATAATATGACAGCGTGAATCGCAATATTGACCTTTAAGTAGCTTTTCAAATCTCTTGAACCAGGAACACAAGGATCTTTGAAGATGAAGCATAAAGCCTGGAAATTGATTCAAGCAGAGCTGATGGCTGAGATGACGTCTGGTACTATATGCTCCTGCAGCAGAAAGTGCAGAGAGCTTTATGTCAAGGAATATGTCATGGCTATAGACTAAGGAATAAAATATAAAAGCACAAATAATGAAAAGTAAAAGATGAGGCCCATAGTACATAGCTCATTTTATCAAGACCACACTTCAAGAAATCATTTCACAGAAACTCATAAGTAAGAGAGGGGAAATCAGGCTAACACAAGACTCTGAGTTTTGTGGTTATCAGCTACAAGCTCAAATTACTGTTTGGAACCATCTTTCTGTTTTTATTATCTGTTATAATTTATAAATTACGAAGAGGAACAGAAAAGATAATAATGAAGGATCTGGGGTTTGATTTGTGGGTTGGAAGTTTTTAATAAAAATAACATTGATAAAAAAAAAACAACTCTAAAGGAACCATCCAGGTATCATCTGGTGTGCAGCCAAACCAGCAGTTCTTGGTGACCTTTAGATTTGATTCTATCTAATGCATTTAATACTATCCTACAGATGTCTAAAAGTAAAAGGACTATAAGGATTGGAAGGAGCTGACAAGCGCAGACAGGAATGCATAACAGCAAAATTTGCTGATTAGAAAATACTTCCTCACACCGAGAACAATGTGGTAGTATGTACTTTCAAGCTGTCAAAATAGAAGTTCTTGCAGCTGAGTGTCAGATTCAATTTTGTAAGAATAGGCTCAAATGGAATGAAGTCTTCTTGTAAGTCATGCTTGTACAACTAGATAAATGCTCTTGATATCTTGATTTTTATTTGTTTTGCAGTAGAGAGGAAAAAATACATATTTATTGTATGAGGGGCTTTTTCCTCAGAAACTTTTACTCTGACACTTGTATAACTATTTACCATAAACTTCTAAATAGAAATGGTTTGGAAAACCAGTGCAATATTAGATTAATACTGAAAACTTAAAATCACAAATTTAATAGAAAAACTTTTCCTTTAAATATTCACTACTTAATAGGTTTGACTTGGTAAATACCATTTAATTACAAATTAAATGCATGTTCCCACACATTATTTGATAATTATGGTTAATACAGTAGACTCAAAAGTAATTACCTTCAACAAGAAGAGAGGTTGTAGAAGACAAAAATAATCATGTATTTACATGTAACAGAGTGCATTCTGTGTAAATCTTCTTCCACTACCTACTACTTAACTTGTAAATAAGTGATTAATGAATTCCGTGCAAGAAAAGACTAACTTAATGTCCTTCCCCTATAAAACAAGCCTTAAGTTGTTTGGTTATAAATTCACTAAACAGAAAAATTAAGAAGGCAAATGATGCATACAACCAAATTAAAATGAATGGTGGGAAAATCATTAAAAATTAATGTGCCTTAAATTTCATTCTAAGTTATTTACTACTCGTGTTACTTTTATTGCTAATTCAGGAAAACAAACAGATGAACCAGGAAGAATACAGGCTTTATTTTACCTTAAATGACATGGTGTGATGTAAAAGCAGTAGCATTCAAACATGCTGTCTTATTGGGAGTGAGTATCAAGGTGTGATACAATATCAAGATATTATGACAAATCATTAGAATGCAAGGCAGGGCAATTGCATGTGGATTACAATGTAGAGATGCGGTGTCACTTTGACTCATTTTATTTTTATTTGCTGTACCTTAGAATTGTATCAGCAAATGCAAGATATAAGAAGCAGATTTTGCTATTGAAAGCAGCTTTATGGATGGGTTCTACTATCCAAGATTGATACTCAGAAGCACTGCTTGCTTTGATGAAAAGTTTCATCATTTCAGGGGATAAATCCTTTGTATTAGAGATGCAATACTAACAAATGAAATCTTGACACTTGGGACACATTAATCTTCATTCCAAACTTGGAGGGCAAGGGCCATTTCTTGCTAGACAATGCAGCTCAGACAAGTTGCAGGAAATGGAGAGCATAGAAGCAGTGCAGAGACAGAATAATTATTGATGTGCATAACAAGAGTGGAAACTGCTAGTGTCCACAATTGAAATTAAGGAGGAAGTTCCAATACATTAATTAACTTGAAATAAGTTGTCGATATTGTCATGGCATTCCTATTGCGCTTACCTATTTTAGAAGTGACAATAAGAAGGAAAATGGCATGTTTAACGTGAAGATCTGAAGTGGCTTGTTTACATTCTAAGACAAGAGTGGGAAGAAATACATGACTGTTACCTCATAGCTACTTTTGACAGATATCCGAACTTTCTAATATCCTACAAAACCTGTATATGTGTCTTTACTGGTAGAAAAACAATGTTTGTACTGAAATGTAGACCAGCTGGTGTTTCTCATCTAATCAGTCATGTAAGTTTTAGTAAGGAGACCTTTTGGCAAAGCATTTGCTGCACCACAGGTAATGTTTATGTGTTTTTTTTATTTTATTAATTTTATTCTTCATACAAATATACCTAACAAGGGGTAAAACTTCTCAGTTCTTTCTCTGTCACCCTGAATCAAACTGACCTGTATTGATTGATTTTTGTAGTTGTGGCAGCATGAACATTTTTATTTGTCCATCTCTCCAGTTCTGTTTCTTTTACTCCTGCAGAATTACGTGACCTTTGAGCGTACCAGGAAAGATGAGTACCCACTCTGGGTTGATGTGAATTTTTGGTATTGAAACACTGTCCTCTCAGCTGTGAAAATATTATCATAGCCATCAAGAACTTTTGAATCTTGATGTGGTATACACAATGTTTGATACTTCTCAGAAAAATAGAAGATCCTTTGTGAAATATTTATACTTGAGTGGTTCTTTCC
>NW_010330827.1:12457-35663 GCF_000700745.2 Antrostomus carolinensis
TACTGACTCCTCCAAGGAATGATAATAAACGAAGTCACTTTTTCCATATGAGAACGAGGAAAGTCATCAGACATGACTCTAATTACAGATTCTGATGCAGTGCCATCAAATCTGATGCCTCTGACACCCGTTTTCTTTCATTCATCAAATTAAATATATAGAAAACATATTATCTATTGGAAATGTTAAATAGTATTAGTTCCTCTTCAGTTATCAAAACAGTACCAGTTGTTGTCGTTTTAAAACACAAGTGGTTTTACACCTCAGTTTTATCAGGGTTTTTTCAGTTTTTCAGTTTTTGTTTCAGTTTCCCAGCCTACCACATTTCCTCAGCTGTGTTTTAACTTCTAGGAAAGATATTCCTATTTGCCACTATTAATGTCATATTTTACTATCATATAATTCTCTTGCGTTAAGTGTTTCACTTTACTCTTTCATTGCATTTCTTACTGAAGTCTGTGAAGACCTTTTTAATTTGAAGCCCGGTTGCGCTTCTTAATCAAAACTGAGAAGCTGAAAACATTATGTAACAAAGGACTTGTTTATGTTTTGTGATGATGTATCATCACAGTATTGTTTATTTTCAGCCACAGATGGAAGTATGAGATGAGCTTTGTTTGAAAATGTTTTCCATGGGAAGGTTAGTGTAGGTTGGAAATTGGAAAGGTACTTGGATTTAGATCTGATTTATATTTGCAAATCTGACTCGCCAAGCACTGTATATCTTTTCATGTTTCCATCTTGGTGTCCCCATCTATACAGGAGGGAGAACATTTTAACCCTTGTAGGAGTGGCTTGGATAAAGAGTATTATCCTGGTATATTCTGAGAGCAGTAACAATAACATCATAGAACCATAGCAGAAAAAAGATAGAATTGTTTGAATTTAGCATTTGCTTATAATGGTAATTGATTGTTAATGTATTTTGAATACCTGTGTCAAAATTTCATGCCATTTTTCATATTTAACCAAATGACATGACTTTATGAAGCTTTATGTAAGTGTGAACAAATTTAATAAGTGGAAGAACTATATTAATTTGGTAAGCTGCATACTTAGCACTTGCCTAGTGAAAATACAGTCAGCGTATCATATGGAAATATTTTTAAGACATTTTAGGTAAATATTATTAAGTGACATTTAAATAGTTACCTGTACCTACCTTTTGCACCTGCAGGAAAATAAAATGGTAATAATTCTATTTTCATTTTTAGAATAAAGCATAAAATTAATAAGAAATTTATGAAGAAAATGAATGTTTGGAATCCATTACATTTTCTGACCGAACATTTTCCCTTTCAATGTTGGAAGTGTTGCTTTTGCAGTTGCAGTAGAATGGAGTAGATATCCAAATTTATTTTTTCTTCAACTTTCCAAAAAACCCTATACAGCTGCTCACCAGTCACAGATGTTACATTCAGAAACAGCACATGAACTATCATGCTACTTAATACAGAACATGATTGTTGTTCACTTTTCTAATAACTTAGTATTGTTATCTCTGTTTTGAGTATAAGTAGAACATTGGATCACTTGCATTTTTGTGGCAATCACATCAAAATACAAGCAGTGGTATTCTATCTGGCTTTAAGCCTTTTGATATCTGATTTTTTCAAAGCTTATTAAATTGTTTGTTTAGAAACTTATTACTAACCAAATTTTAAAAATCCTTTTATCTCTGGTTATGTCATATTTCTTCTTCAAAGACATAAGTTATTCATTACTACTTGCAGCATCCCATATCTCTTAGAGAATATGGTTTTTAAATTGCTTTAACACAAGGCAATAATTATTTTCTCCCATAACTCTCTTCAATTCATCATGAAGACTTATCCACCTTAGTGTACAGTAATTGCTCAGATTTTTTTTTTTTAGTGTGTTGTGCACTTTCTCAAGATTCCAAGAAAGGACATTATAAATTAAAGCTTTACATAGAGTTTTTGTCATTTTGTTTAGGTTTCTTTTTTTTCTATTTTTAGCCAGTGTTCAAGTTGTATAACCTTTTTTTTTTTTTTTTAATATCCTTACCCATTTTTCCAAAATAAGTAAATAAACAACGCATTTTCAGGTGTTAGGTGTGTATTTTGATAACTTAATCTAATAAAATCGCTGCATTGGAACCACTTTCTGAAAAGCAAGTAAATAATTTGTAGCAGTGCCAGTCCCACCACATATATCAAATAGAGCCTGCATCACCTTGTGGAAGATTTTAGTATGGCAAGGAAATGTGCAGTAATTCTCTTTGGGTCTTGCATTGTTTGTAAAAACTGTTATTAAATAAGAGAGGATGAAGGATTGAACATGTGAGGATGTATTTTTTTGTTAAAAATCCTCATGTACGAACAAATCACTCTTGAAAAGTGTACAGTTTTTGTAGGGCTTTTATTAATTCATAGTAGGTCTTTCTTAGAAAGAGGTTCTAACACATAATTTCTTGGAAACTATGGTAATTATGTCTCCATTGACTGATTTCACAGTGGTAATTGCAGGAGTGTGTTCACTGATTACAGTCTATCCAACTTCAGAGTTTCCTTAGCTTAAGAAAATTGTCAGGTTTGTAAATAGTTGTTATTTCTCATTTATGATAGTCAGTTATCAAAGGTGGTCATTTTAGACCAACCTGTGACACGATCCAATATTTATTTCTGAAAGAAAATATCTAACTTGCAAAAAAAAACCTGAATGAAATGTCCTTGTTCCCTGTGTGGGAACTCGGCTAGAAGATTTTTTCTTGGCACGTGTAATCTAATCACATTTAGCTTGGTAATATTTAATTTTATGCGACTGGTAGACTTTAAAGGCTTTCAAGTTATTTGCTTTCGTAAGCACTTCGTATTATGGTAGTGTAAATCTTTAAATCTTAACTTACTTGCCACTATTATTCTTTCATATTTTTATCCTTGGAAATTTTATTATTATCTTCTCTTCTTGTGCCCACCTGTTATTTTTGAGTTTAGACTTTTTCCTGAAGTCTTACATTATGTGGCCCCCTGCTGTCTTGTAATACTGCGAGATACATAAGGTAATCACTGCAAAATGTGCAGTAACAGTTAATAGCAATCAAAAGATAATCAATGTATGTTTTCTTGCTTTGGGGTCTCTAGCCTGTTTTTCTGTCATTTGTTTTGTGAGGGAATTTATTAGAAACATATATACATTTATTGATTCAGCTGCCAAGGCTAGGCATAAGATGATGAATAATCAAGACTGAATACGGAAAATCACTTTAAAGTGGCTAAGAGTAGAGTTAAGAAGGTGAAGCAGGGAGAAAACCTGTCGTGGGGATTTCATCCTAAGTGTAGGTGTCTCATCTGCTTTTAATTAGAACCAGTGTTTTGGGTTTCTTCTCCACTATATTTTGTGTAGTGGCAACCCTCATTGCAGTAATGTGACTGATGCTCTTCCTGGCCTTTGCTGCCCTGCTGTAATAAATGTTCACTTGTGTGAGATGCTGAGGTAAGTCGTTTGCTCTTTTATGCCTGCATAGCAGTGTGTTAGCTAGGGATGATACTTAGTCAAACATTAGCAGCTTCATTACCTCCATACGGGGATTAACTTTGTGCTACATTGGAAAGGTTTTGTATTTTTCTTTTGTATTTTAGAGTCAATGCTAGAATCGGAAAACTGTAAAACACAGGGTTTTTTCTCAGTTTTTTCCAGTATGTAAGAACATCATCCCTGTAAACACATCACTGTCCTCATTTTTTCCTACTGAGGAATGAAAAATACTCTTTTCAAGTACATTTACCCTCAGCTCCAGCTTTACTATTCCCACAGAATTAGATCACCATATGAAGTAAAACAGTTCAATAATAACCTTTTTTTAAATAGGTCAACTTTGGACTGATTTTTCTGGAGGCATGAAGAGGAGGTATAAATGACACTAGATCTTCAACACTGATAGCCTGTAGCTAATTAAAATTAATTGCAAGTTTAACAGATATTTTAAGTTATATGCATAAAATTGACAAGAGCAATTAGAAATGGAACATTAAACTCATAGTTTAGTACTAAATTGCATCTAGGGAGATTAAAAAGATATATCCATATAGATATTTGTATTTATGAACAGTGAGACACTAGGAAATACAGAAGGAGACAGAAAATGGATAGCCTGGAAGTAATTGCAACCAAATGTAATTTTTTCAGGTTCAGAAACACAAAGAGGTTGGGTATGTGAAGATTAGAGGAAGGGCTGAAGGTGATAGACTGAGAAGCAGTATTTGCTAAGTGTAGTGTTTCTGACCACATAGCTCCAAAGTAGTCTGAAGCTTGGTAAATGAGAAAGGAAAAATAGTGATCCCTTTCATCTGATTACATCCAGTTCTGCAGATATGGTAATTCCTGTGGATTTCTGTGTAATTCTGGTTTAATCTATAAGTGTTTACAGAATCCTTGGTAGAACCTGCAATGGGATTTTAGTCTTTGTGCTCCGTTTCTGTTATGCATTTGCACTGACTGGGCTTGATACACTTGTAGGAAGCCTGAGCTAAGAGATAAGGAAAGAGAGAAAACTTTGTTGAAAACTGGGGATGATCTACAGGTTGCTATCATTATCTTAATTATTTTTTCTTAACTTAGAATTTGAGCATATTCTTTTGTGTATGTTAATTTGGAATACAAAGTGTCTGGGACCTACTTGCAATTTATAAATCATTTTTCAGTAAACTGTTCACTAGAGGCTGGAGAGCTGGCAAACAAAGTTTAGAATGCTGCTGCTTATCCTTTTGGGATTGCAATGAAAAATGTGGCTAATTAATCTAACAAATGTCACTGAGCCACTGCTCCACATACAAGTGAAATTGAAGGGAAAAAAAAATCCCTATACCTTGAGGTTCAAAGTCGGATTACTGCTCTGTCATTTCCAGTGGTTGAAATTTTGAGTATGAGAAGAAAGAGGAATTTCACTCGCTTTTTAATGGTGCAGTACTCCACATCTGACTGTCCTTGAGTGCTCCAAGAACAGTTATTCAGAAATTCAAGTGCCCACTTTCTGTGGAAATTATCATAGTTCCGTTGCCAACAGTGCAATATAATTATAACCAAATGCTGGAAAACAATTTATAAGGACATAAGCATCCACAAAATAAACTAGTGCCTTCTGCCTGGTTGTGAATTAAATAATCCATTGTCTGAGATTCCTGCAACTAACTAGTGCTTAAAAATGAGCATTTAAATCTGGATCAGGGCATAATAAGATTTTCTGTATAAAATTATGCTCTTGGGATAGTAGTCAAGAACACTGCTAACCTTTTAACAAGTGGAATGATATAAGAATAGTCTAAAATTTAGAAACTTCTTGGAAATAAGTACTAGTATTTTTAAGAATAAATAGAGGGGTTTTTCCATTCTGCCACAGTGCAATACTTTAACATATTATCTCTATCAGCTGTAAACTAATTTTACTTTAAATCATCACTTTTAATACTATAATATTTTTCTCTCCTTTTCTGAATCTCACGTCCCCTTATCCACTATTCCAGTCACCAGCTAGTAAGTGGCATCCATTGTCATGTTTCTCATATAACCCATTCATTGTAATCTATGTTCATAAAATGTCTGTCTTTTGTCACAATTTGAATAAGGATTTTACTTATTATATTTAGAAGGTCCCAATCTGTGTAATCAACAACAGCAAAAAAACCCTGAAAAATGTAATTTTTTTCAAGGTATCTGTATAATATTGTGCTGGCTTTGTTGTCATAGTAGACAAAAAAACCCAAAACCCAGTTTGTCAACTGGATAAATATTTTTATTATTACTTTAATCAGTATTTCACACAAATCCATGTTTTTTTCCACTTTTGACAATTGCTAATACAAAACTTCATAGGTTCTGTGTACAGAACTTACACAGACTTCATTTGAACTGCAACCTGTTTCTACTTGGCTTATTAAGCTGGTTTTAATATCTGAACCTCATCTATAATTGTATTATCCTTGTATTGTATTTTGTGTTGTCCTTGACTTTATTAGTTACTGACTTTGCTCTTGGAGACAGCATTACCTCGCAACTACATGTAAATTGGTGTCTAAATTGTCCCAATTAATATGGAAGGGAGCTGTGCTTAAAGGTAGTGTTAACCTGGACATGACATTGGTTCTGGTTGAGCCTCTGTGGACTTTGCCACAGATGTTTCTGTGTTCTAAGTGAGATTTTTAAAATCCAGTACTTATTCTGAGAAGTGGTTGATATGCTTTCTTGATTACCTGAGAGAGTGGTAGAAACAGAGAGCTGAACATAGTGACAAATATAGAGAACTTGTTACAGAATTTGGTTTGCCTTTCACTGTGCAATTCAGAGGATAAGAAGAGAAGGAGAGCAAGGAGATCTAATGAAATAAGTGGTTAGATACAAAGAACAATAAATAAAATTGAGTTTTACTGAGGATTCTAGCTGTCTGAGAGATTATGGTTATCCTTTCCAGATGGATACTCCAGGTGGATCCATGTGGTTCTAAATATGACATGCCAGGTGGAGAGGGACCCTGATGAGTAGGTAGATGTTGGTATTCTCTGAAGGCCAAAACCTGCTTGATAATATTTCCTTGTAATTTCCTACCTCTCCAATATTCCTTGGAGATATGAGGAACCTTGTGTGCTTAAAGTAACTTAACTTACGGAGGAGACATTCCTTTTACATATGTGAAATATGTGTTCTTTAGAAACTTCAGTCTAGCATTTGGAGACCACATATTACTTTATTGCCTGATGCTTCTGAAAGAACTGGGAAGGCTACTTTGTTGTGAAATCATTGACAGCAATAGGATTACTCCTGAATGTTGTAGGACTTGCATGGAGAAATAGTTTTCATCTCTCTACAGCCCTTCACATCAGCTTTTGACATCTTCACATCCAACTAAATGCTCTGAAGTTCCCAAATGAGGGAGATGAGGAAGAAACGCATGTCAGTTCATAAATGGCACACTGTGAATGTTCCTAGTTTTAGCAGACTGGATCTTTAACTCCTTTCTTTTGAGTTCCCATACTTGTGACATTGTCTTGTCCCTTGTAATTCATCCCCTCTCTTTAATTATTCACCCTTCATTAATACATATTTCTGTGGCCGGTAAGAGTGAGACAAGAGAATTGATTGGCATGACACCCCTGAGGCATTTAAACCAGTCTGTTGCCTCCAGACTGGCAGCCTGTCAAAAGTTTAATGTTTCATGCATGGAGAACATAATAGTACTGTAAAAACAACACCAGAGTTCATCTGTTGGCAGAAGCACAGCTTTGCTAAGGCTGCTGTAAAGATCAAGTGGAAAGCTCTTTGGGAAGGTAAAATTGACACAATAATGTTAAATTTAAATTAAATTTATAATTCACCAGGAATAATGAGAAAGCAGAACATAACAAAAAACTTCCGGGGAAGGAAGACTACACAAGAAGAGTACAGAAAATAAAAATAGCCTCCCAGTCTTAAATTGGTAGGGGAGGATTATAGAAAATGAGATCTGTAAAGTATAATTCAGCTAGATGGTACTAAGAGGTTCCGCATTTAAATACCATAATTTAAGAACAGTTTGTACCTTGGGCATATAAAGTTATTGATTGTTAGATGCATATTTGATCGTTGGCAAAAAATGCAGCATGGCTTAGTGAGATGAGCCTACAGGGGTCCATTATGGTTTTTCAATATATGATCTCCAGTCAGGATGAGTGTAAGTGAGAGTCTGAGCCTTGCATAGTTGCAATAGGGCAGTGTGCTAAGTAGCGTTGAGTTGACCTCTGTGACATGGTATTCAGTTGTCTATACCTGGTACAACACAAGGGTCATCACTGATGCTTTACACATTCAGATAACCCTCAGAAGAAGAAAAGTGTAACATATTTGTAAATGTAGTCACTCACAGTGTTCATAGTGCTGACACGTACTGAAGCCTGAAGACCTCATCTGCTGTCAACAGAAGAAACACTGAGGCAAGTCATCCGGCCTGTTTTCAACATCTGCTTTTGAATGAGATGAAGTTTCTGTTCTGACTCTTCTTTAGAGTCTGGAAGTTTCCATTTCTGTCCCTGTACAAAGGCAGTGGGTATAGCTGGCTTAGAAGTAGTCCGCTCCAAATGGGTTGGACCCACAGCAATTTGGGTACAACACAATTCCCCACACCAGAAACCATAAATTATTCTAGGATCAGGGTACTACAGAGTAAGTTTGATTAGAGACTTAGTAACAGCAAATTTCATATGGACTCCTGGACCAATAAAATAGCCCAGTTCATTTTGTGAGATTAGGAGATATTATCCAGATTTATTGTGATGCCATCCAAACATTCTAAGTCTTTTAACATCACTGCAGATCATTTAACTCTATCTGAAGTTGTTGGGTTTTTTTTTATCGGTAGTTCGATAATTCACAGGTTCCTGCTACACAGTGGGAGTACTACGATGTTTGAATGTAAAGATTTATTGTGTGGTGTCCAGATAAACCAGTACTTAGAATCAGATGGAACACACATATAAAAGAATACTGTGTTTAGGCTACCTGATGCTGCCACTCAGTTCTCAAACACATTTTTACTGTTTTGGTTTTTTTTTTAAATAAAACTAAGAGTAAATCATTATCAGCATCCCCAGTAACTATGCCCGTTCTTGTATAGATTCTTGACATAACACTTCCTGTTTATATTTCTCCCACCTTTTCCTTAAGCGTTTTCAGAGTTTGTAAGACAAGAGTTTTGCTAACTTGGCTTTGTTGGAGACAAGTGTAGCTAGAGCCATCATAAAATTTGCTAGCTTTATTTCATCCCTGTAGGTTCCATTCAGATGTGCTGGTTTCATAATCAACTCTGTGATACTCTGTCACTTCCTTGGTAGTCTCAGGGAAGAGGTAGCCACATAATTGAGGACAGGAGTCAGTGTCAACACAATTTATTCATGGCAGTTGAAGTACAGTGCAGAGAGGGGATTGTAACTTTTTATATGTTTAAATAGCACTGCTATCTTAAAAAGAGTATCTTAAAAACTTAAAGCCTCTTGATATCTTGAAGACTTTTATGCATATGGATAAAAATACAATAGCTCTTATCACACCTGCACGGTCCAGCTAGACTGAATACAATGACTATTGCTGAAAAGTCTGTTTAAATTTGCAAATTCCTTTGTGCCATGGGCAATAATGGACATTAAGTGTTCTTTGGATTAAGCAACCAGTGATTTTTCTCTTGACATTAAAAGCAGAAATCATTATTATTACAAATTATATTAAATGAGCAGATTTACACTATGCTAATGCAAGAGAGCTTGGTGCATGGAAAAAAAATATCCATCTAAGAGGACTGTTTCATTAAGTGAGCTGGTAAGTAGGCTTGACCATATATTTAAAGTACTGCTTAATTAATTTTTTCTTAATTATACAGTGAACAATGCTATCACTACAGTACATTAGAATCTCACCAATTCTGACAACCCAGTTGGAGACTTACAGAGCTTTATTGAATTTTTTGAATTAACAATAAATGAACAGGCATAATGAAAAGTCAAAGTTATTGCACCACAGAGTTTTTTTAACTACAGAAGTTATAATTTTAATATGCATTATTTTATATATATAAAACAAACTGTATAATAATATTTCAATCTATTGCTAATAAAAGTTGGTAATCTATTGTCAAGACAATGAAGTCTTACTAATTACTCTCACATCTACTATCATCTATGAGGACAGAAGAGACTGGTCTATAGACAGATACTTGTGATAATGTTTTCAACCCGTTATTTTTATTATTCAGATTTTATCCATGGTTACTTTCACACTTTCCTGTTGACAGAGTGACACGGATGAGTTAGGAACAGAATATACGTCCTTTTTTTTTTTAAGGAAGTGAATATAAAGGAAAAAGTTTGTAGTGAATAGGAAGCAAGGACAAACATAATTTGGAAGCTACAGTGTGCTCCAACAGAAAAGTCAGGAAACTTTTATTTCAAAACTGAAAGTGACAGCTTTCCACTAACCCTAAACCATGGTATTAACAGATGTTCAGGGATCCAGCACACATCATTCACACCCTAAAGCCTAAGCAAGGCTTAAAAAGGGTAAAGGGCTGTGCTCAGTCTCCAGTAAGGAATTGTAGTATCCCTACTTAACACTAAGCAAAGCCACAGTACAAATACCACTGAATATTTTAGTACTGTTAATAACTAAGCTTACACTACTGCTGACTAATTTTATGGGAGCTGCTGTTTATCAACTGGGGCAGCTAAGTCACTTAATGCTTCTCCCATTAGAAAGGATTTGCATGACTTTTTCTTTGAACAATATTAATTCATGCAATATTTGGAAAAAGCCTCTGGTATTAAACAGAGGAAATCCATTTAGTTTGAGGAGGTACCTTTGAAAGAGCATGTTTTCTGCTATCTTCAGGGAAGCAGCACAGGATGCTGCATCTGCTAGAGTTAGAAGGCAGCAGGGAGAGAAAGGACCCACTCCCCTGCTTTGCCATTCACTGAAATTAGTCCAGTACCTGAGTCAGTAACGTATCTGTGCAAAAAGCTGAGGTACTTGGATGATACCTCATGAAAAGTACAATAATAGAATCACTCTTCATGTCTGTTTTGGAGAGAAAAAAAAAAAACAATCAAACAAAAAAAACCCAAAAAAACCAAACCCTGATGTGCAAAGAGCTGTGGTCAAAAACATTTAGATTGGAAAGTGAAGCCCTGGAATAGTAAGAAATAAATTTATGGGATCTATTTACGCATTTATATGTTAATTTTAATATGACTATGTTACCCTTCCTTAGAAGGCCTGTCTTGCTTCATCCAGCATCCTTTAATTTTTGAATTAATCAAAAATAACTTCCTTCAGTGTAGTGTCTTGTTCGTAGAATTTTGCTACTGAACATTGCTTTGGTTTTTGGCAAATCTTCAGGCTAATTTGAAGTCCCAAACCTACCCAAATTACACATCAGCACTACACCTAATGTGTACTTCCAGTGATGTAGCTTGTTTGTCTTCTGCTTTGTATTTTAAAAAATAAAATACTAAATTTAACGACAACATCATGAAGGCCTCAAACATTTTAGAAAAAAAAAACATTTAAAATAAACAGCAGTAATTAGAGCATTTGTGTGTAGTATATTAATTTATGTACAAGGTGATAGAAAACCATACATAGTTAGTACCTGGGGACCCAGTTCTCAAAATCTAGGAACATTACAGAAGTCTTCTTGTTGTTCTTTTTCAAAATGGTGTTTATATTTGCTTCATGAGATGTTTTTATAAGAATTGTTTTTAAATGATTTAAGTTTATTAGAATGTTGCAGAAGTAATTGTCACTCATTTAAACAAAAATAATCTCATTAAAATGCCAGTGGCAGAAAATGAAAAATAGAGGGAATTCCAGCAAAACTGATGCACACTTCTGAGAACTTGTAGTTTTGGAAAAAAAATAGAAATATTAGACTAGAGTCTAAAAATAAACATACTAGTGTGAATTTTATGAACTTTGAATCTGATTCTCGTTTCTTATAAGTAATGACGTAGGAGTAACTTCAAAAACTTCAACTACTCCTGCCATTTAGGTAGGAAAAAAGTCTGATTTAATTTGATTGTAGACCCCAGCAAAAGACAGTTCATCAAAGTCAACGCAAATTGTTGGGTCTTCAGAGATCATGAGAAATTATGAAAAAAAAAAAAAAAGAGATAAAAACATATTTTCCAATTTCTTTAAAATTCTTCTAGATGTCAACTGTAGTGAGAAATAGGCAGGGTACTTTTAAATTTATAAATGAGCAAGTTTTAAGAAGCTTAGCTGCGTGTTTAGAGCCTACATAATACAATAAAATGCAACCGACCACCCTCTCGGTGAAGAACCTTTTCCTAATGTCCAATCTGAATCCCTTGATGCAACTTCATTCTGTTTCCTCCTGTCCTATCACTGGTCACCAGAGAGAGGAGATCAGCACTTCCCCCTCCACTGACCCCCTTGAGGAATTTGTAGACTGCAATGAGGTCACCCCTCAGCCTTCTCTCCCCTAAGCTGAAGAAACCAAGTAACTTCAAATGCTCCTTGTAAATCTTGCCCTTGAGGCCTTTCACCATCTTGGTGGGCCTCTAGAGAGATTTCAATAGTTTGATATCTCATTGTGGATAGCCTGCAGTTGACTCAGCTGTAAAGTTCCTATCATATTTATTTATTTATTTATTTATTTTGAGCTATTTTCCTTGGGGAAGAAAATAAGTTAAATGGAAGTGAGAATTTTGCCTTTAATAATTAGCCATTGTCTAATAACACCATAGGCTAATGTTGTGACAATTTTGATGAACATAAAAGTCTGTGCAATTAAGAAATAGTAGTAGATGCTCCATAAAGCATAAAACCCCATAGGTGTCAGAGTCTGCCATCCTTGTAGTGTGATGTTATATGGATGGTAAAGTTTGGTGTCAGGATCCAGCCAAATTCTTCAGCTATGAAATTGAAAGGGATGTGTTGCTGATCAAGCCGCAGTCACTGCACCTGTGCAGAACTTGCACAGCCTATGCTTTTTCATGCAAAGATGAGAAGAGGATGAGGCAGATGGAAAAAGCCATGCATTTTTTCAGCCTCCAGAATCAAGAAAAATATTTCAGACTGTATTCCCAAAAAGCCAGGCCACTTAAAAAAAATATTTGATTATGGCTTCTCTCTAGTTTGTAATGGCTTTTTTTTTCCAGTCTTCTCTCTTTAGTGGCAGCTCTATAACAACAGATTCTGCCTCAGCAGCTTGGCTGCTATTTGAAAGGTGAGTGAACTCCCTAATTAGGGGAACACAATTTCTACTTGCTGCTCTTCAGCATGACTAGGGAAAGCAAAAAGTAAACAGAGTACAGGTGCCTGGTCACCCATGCGATCTATGATGTGAAGCTTTATAATGAGAAGAGAGCTGGGTTGCAAGGGGGATGTTCTGGACCTTTTAATTATATCTCATGCATCAAGTTGTAGTTCTGTTGTCAGGGAAACTGCTTTGCCTCTCTCTGTTCTGAATCGCTGCCACCATGAAGTCCTATGTATTGCAAGGAAGTTTTTAGGAAAATGTTTGTGATCATTATAATAAATAATATAATCCTTTAAAGCTTGTGTGCAGCAAAAAAATTAATCAGTTATTTTTATTCGGTATCTTCTGCACTTCACAGTGCAAAAGATATCCAAGATAGTGTGCTAATTAGATTTTTTTTTTCCCTTCCGTATTTCTAGCCTTTTCAGGAAAGAACAATGAGGTTTTGTCTCTATAGATAGGTATCAATCATGGACTTAAGATGGTTTATCAGTTTCTGGTTCTTCAAAAACAATATCTCTCTGTTTCTCAGTTTCTTAACTGAAAAGAAAAAAAAAAAAGGAGAGATCATGATACTACTTCTATAGCTACCAATGAAAAGTATAATATTATCGCTAAGTAGTATTTTTTTTTCCCATTAATTGTCTCTAGGAACATTGTCTTGTTGCATAAGGATTGTCAGTGAGCAGAAGGATTTCACTCAATATGTTTGTTCAAAATTATTTGCCATCTAGAATATGAAGAATCAGAGACCTAAGGAAAATTTATGAACATTTCTTGTTTTTACTTCTCAGATGCAATCTGTTTCAGTTTCCTGCAGGCATGATAACATGATGTTTTAGTGGAGGGCATTTGTGTTCGTGGGTTTGGACCTGCAGCAATGATAAGTGACATATCTAAAACGCTAGAACTCCCTGTGAAGAACTTGCTGTATTGTACTCATGCTTCATAAAATCTGAAGTGATTTAGGAACACAAATGTTACTGATTTTCAGTGGGGAAAAAAAAAATAAATCGGGGAAATTACTTGGGTGATTTTAGAAATCGCTCTCCTACAGAATAATAATAAAAACCAACCAATATGCTTTAACCTGTAATTGAAATATATCTGACAATGAAGCTTTCTCCAGGTTAATGGTCACCCCGGCCTGCTCTGTAAAGGTCTGCCATAGTCAAGACACTCCATTCCCTGGAGGTATATAAAAGATAAGTAGATGTGTCACTTAGGGACATGGTTTAGTGGGCGTGGTGGTGTTGAGTTGACGATTGGACTTGGTCTCGGAGGTCCTTTCCAACCTTAATGATTCTGATTCCTTTTTTCTAACAGAACTGGCAGTATTCAATGCAAGAAACCACCTACGACTTATTACATCCCATACCAATATTAAATATTTTTATTTTAAGTTTCAGTCTCCTGGAGTGAGGCTTTTTATATCAAATTGTTAAACTCCTACACTGGAAACTGTTTGAATGCTTTGTCGGTTTATTTACATATAGGTTAAAACCTGACATCCACTGTTCTGTGGACTTGTCTCATAGTATGTTCCTATAAATTGAATTCAGAATGCATTGCTTAGCAGAGCCCTATGACATTGAGATTTTTTTTTTTTCTCATAATATTAACTGGAGGGGGTAAAAGTGTGTGTGTTTCAGGCAGAAACTTGTGCATAAGAACTCCTACCTCCACATTACATGTAATAATTTTTAAACTTAATTTTTCTTATTTTGTCCTCTGAACCCAGTACTGCAAAGGCAGCTGTGAGTTAGCAAGATATTTTAAATGGAAAATGTGTTGCCTGCTCCCCTGCAGCCTGTGATTTTCATCTTCCTCTCTACAGCCTTTCTGCACAGGTGCTGTTCACTCTACAGGCAGACTAAACCTCTCTCAGTGCTTTCTCACATATCTGCTATTATTTGTTATTCCTATTTCTACTGACTCTCTCAGCACCTGCTGAATTCTAGCAGTCTTCCTACTGAACCTAACCAAGACATTCAGTTAATCTTTGCACAAAAGAGAAGGTGGAGCCAGTGGTTGAATGTGACCATCAGGCTGCACAATTCCTACAAGCTCCAGGAGCTAATTTTCTGTTAGGCTAAGCTGAGGCTTCCTAAACCTTTTCACTAAAAGATTTGCTGGCTTGTAGAAATGAAAGAGAAGTGATTTTTCAGAAGGTCTCTTTTCAGTGCTGTCTATATATTCTCAGTTCTTAACACTGAAAAATTTTCAGTTGCAGAATGGGTAGAATTCCTGTGGTAGAAGAAACGAGGCTATGAAAGCAGTAGTAGTTGCAAGGCTGCAGAAATGACATATTATTTTCCTTGCTGAGCAGCACTGGAAATAATCTATCGTTGCCCCCATGTTGAATGGCAGCAGATGTTGGGGCTTTACAGTACATCAGGTTCTTAGTTGAAAAGAAATTAGTTGCACAGACTTTGAAATATTTTCTGTTGGTCTATTGCTATTCATAAGGTGTAAACAACCATGCTTACCTTTGACAGAGAGGATAAAAACAAGCAATATGGTATTCAGGCAATTTTGCCAGAAGAAAATCCAGCTCAGATTTCATTGTATAAGAAAATGTTTCCTATAAAAAGGTTCTATTTTCTGTTATTTTCCAGTCCTGTATGCTCCCACACTATTCCCCGTTGACAGTCACCATTGGTAAAGTGGCATGCCCAGTACTGGGCAGGCAAAATAAAATACAAATCAGAAAATAATTTATTTCTTCAAAAATGTTATTTCAGAATTGGCAGAATTTATAATCAGTTCAAGCTAAATTTACTGAAAAATGTCAAATTTCAGGTGGAATGAAAATAAAGCATTTTAGACTGTAATCAGTGCCTTAACAATTTATCAAATACTGAATTTAACTAGACTCTTCCATAAACAATGTTACCAGCATTTCTGAAATCTTACCTTGGGTTCGTATAAATTAATGATAAATGAAACAAACTATTATATGTGGGAGTGTTTTTCCCTCTTGTATTTTACTCTCCTTTAATGTTATAACTCTTAAGGGTTGTCCTCATTCTTACCTAATAATACTTTTCCTTTCTGCATAGACTATGTATGTATGTATTGAGACACTATAACCTTGTGATAGCCTTGTGAAGGGGAATTTGGATGAAAGTCTATATATTCCTGGAATATATCCTGATTACTTGAGAAACTACTTTTTTTTTTTTTTTGCCAGATGGCTGTAATAAAGAATTGGAATAAGGACTATGTCTTTTAATGAAGGTGCAACCTGCAAAGCTAAAATTGTTGTTCTAGTCTATGGAAATACACAGGTGAATTTGATTTTTAAAAAAGAATTTTTATCTGTCTTCAGGTAGAAGTTTATGAATGCATAAAGGAAAATGGATGAATCCGAATAGAATAATCTTAGTAGTCACTTTTCTCCATTTTGGAAAAGAAACTCATGTAACTTTTCATCCTTGTCAACTCTGCTGACTTCCAAATGTATTTTGCGATTATTAGCACTTTCAAATTGTTTCCACATAGTTTCTCTAGTTTGCCTATGGAAGAAAAATCACAGCTTTTCTGTTTTACAAGTTTTTCTGTTATGTAAGTTGCCATCATTCTCTGATAATATTTGAATAATGGTTTGTGTTACAGGAACACCTCAACTTTACAGAAAAAAAAAGATCTTCAGCCCAGGGATGGGACACAGTTTTCTTTTCAGCATACATCTGAAATGTTACTCATTAGACAGATCCCACTTCATTACTGCCAACAATGCAAAGTAAACATATTTGTGTCCCATCTATATGGGAAGATAGAGTTTTGCTAGAGTTGACTCTGTTGTAAGCTTCTCCCTCAATATTATATACAGTCTAGAGGAGCTTCTGCATTACTGTTGTGACTCAGAAGCTCAGATGGCAGAGATCACATTTCAAAAAGAGAATTGTAAGCAGGCTTAATGACCTAGAATATAAAGCTTTTCCAGTTCTGGTTATATTAAAATGCAGGTGGTACAGGCTTTCAAAAGACAAAACTGTAAATGCTAATCTTAGTTCATAATAGGATCGTTCCATCTACACCAAATCTGAAATGTATAGAAAATTGGGAGAAGTCTCCAACAGGACTGTGTGATTAGCAACATGTGCAGGCTCTCACTTCCTCTCTGACTTTATTCTATCTTCTTTCTCTTATACTATCAGCAACAATCTGTGACAAGGGAAATAAAAAAAAAGGTGTCTTGCAGGAGTTTCAGTGTACAGACATCTCAAGGACAGAGGTAGAATGGTTTAAACATGAACCCTTGCTCAGGGCTTTGCCTCAGGGTACAATTCAACCCTTTAATTGCACTAGAAATATTTTCAGATACTCTGCCTCTTAAAAAGAGGGTAAGAAACCTGTCTTAGTTCCACATTTCATGATCTCTGCCACCTCCCCATTGTGGGAAATTCTAGTAGATGTATTGGATGCTTTCACAGAACGGGGAAAAAACTCCAAACGCTCTGATGAATTTTCCATCCTGAAGCTCAGCCTGTTCAGTAGGAACATGTTAAGCCAATACTAACAGACCTTACAGGGTATATAAAGTTCTCTTATAAAATGAAATTTAGGAATTAGGGCATGTAAATTCACTCTGTAGTGAGGTGAAGGGACACTATTCAATTAACTTCAATTTTTAAATATGTAGCTTTGAAACTGAGCATTTGCTGTTATATGTGGTTGTACCTCCTGAGATGCATGGGATTCAATTGTATTTATGTTTAACTACATACATTCTTATTGTCCCATGCCTTATTTCTATGTTTTATTCATGGCCTGTTTTGCAGATAGCTTAGCGCACTTGCAAGGTTGACAATATTTTCTTTGGCCATGAAATGAACTCTGTGATGTCTACTTCGGATCAAATAATCACTGGATTTTATTTTATTTATTTATTTAGTCTTCCCACTTCTACTTTTTCAGGCTGTTTCAGAGTAGACCTTTTAAAGTTATGCTCAGGATACATACAATTATACCCAGTCATCATTGTAAACTTAATTCGGAGTAGCTGAAATAAGCATAGCCCATGTCAGAAGAAAACTTACAGAAAGGTTTTATTAACCCAGTGTTTCACCCAAATCTGACAAAATGCAAATCATTTAACCAGTTGAAAACAGAATACAGCAACTTTGTGGGAATCGTAATACTCTACTTCCTTACAGGATCATCAAATATATAGGACAAGCACACAAAGCTCCTGGAGTAGCTGAATTTGGAAGGGGTTATGATTGTATCTTTACCGATACGTAAAGACTGTTACTGCGAGACTGGTGCTGATGCTCATTAACAATGTCAGTATGTACAGAAGAGCCTCTTCTGTCCTCAAAGAGCATCTCTTAGTGGTCCAGGGACAAGGAGCAGCTTGCTGTTGCGACTGCATTCTGCTCTCCTCTTGTGAGCTAGGACGTCACAGTCCTGTGATGGCTTATCCACCAGATCCACATCCAGCAGCTGCCTGATTTTAAAGCACCTATCACTATGTAGAGGCTAAAGAATATTGGTAGGAAACAATGATAATTTGAGAAAACATACAAAAGTAACAAGGGGTGTAACTGGAAAAGATTTTTGATCTTGATTGGACCTCTCAACTGAAAAAAGAAAAAAAGGATTCTATTTAACAATCTTAGTAATATACTCTTGAAAGGATAGAGAAAAACACACTTTTATTGGTTTCTGTCCCTGCTGCTGAATAAAATTTCCACTTTATGACAGTACAAAACTATGTTCATAAAACTGACTTTCCACAAAAACAAATCTACACTAGGTTTAGTGTATGGAGAAAGGAAAGGACACACAAAGCTCAAGCTGATTTTGTGAAATGTAATCCACTGAATGTACTCTATCTCCTTTTTAAAAACAAAAAATCCATAATAAAATTTAGCTAATCCATGCTGCATTAAAACATACACTTTGACACCACGACAAAATCTCATCTTATGGAGACTTCATCATTACTTTTTCCAGCAATGGTACCAGTGCACACAAAATAGTATCATAATTAAAACCTAAACTGGTGTCAGCAGCATAAAAATGAATGAAGAACATGCTGATGCAGAATACCTTTATTTTGTGCTTATTACCTTGCTAATTTATAAAACCATTAAAATGGTTATAGCTGTCTATCTTAATGCATGAACTCAGAAAGTGATTTTGTACTAAAAGTAAATACAATTAAATGTCAGGAAATTAATAACTAGAATGAGGAAAACAGCTTTTAAAATCTGGGGTGATTTATCTTCCCAATCTTAAATAAAAAAATTAAAGAGAAAACTGACTGTTTTTACTTTTGCATTTTATTTCTGTTAAATGTTGCACAAATTAAATTGAACATAGTGTAAGGAGAAATAGATAATTACTCAAAGGCAATTAAAGATTTTGAAGGCTGTATAGTAATTATGATTATTTTCTTTGGAAAATGAGAATGCTATTTATCTCTAATGTAAGCTATGTGATTAAGTCCATATGCAATTATCTTTCTCTTACCATCCACTTCCAAAGGGAATTGTTTTTTAAAATGCCTGGCAAGAGAGACTGTAATTGTATGCAGTGGGACACTCCTGTACATAAAGAGTTTCTTAGGTTTTGTTCAGTGTGATTTCAGTATGTTTCCTACTCTGTTTTTCCTTGGTGACTTTTCACATGGCCTACCTCATGTTAGACACATGGTACAGTCACTTCTCTGTTCCTCTCTGAATTCTCCACCACCTACCATGTCCCTCAGCTTTTGCAGAGCTATGTTGCTGCCCTCAAGTGTCTACTCATGGCTCCATAAAGCTGGGCTCCATCTAGTCTTGTTGGGGAAGCGATTGAAGTCCCATCAGGTACAGGTACTACCCAGGAAGCTACATGGGTAGCGCTTTCCAAAAGTGTCAGAAGATCAACAACAGAAAACCTGACATCTAACTGGAGGAAACCAATAGGATAAAAGGAAGATTTTGCTCTGAGGGTACACATGCACATACATACATACAGCTGGGGAAGGGTCTGGAGCACAAGTGTGATGAGTTCCCAGCTGAGGGAACTGGGGTTGTTGAGCCTGGAGTAAAGGAGGCTGAGGGCAGACCTTCTTGCTCTTTCCAACTCCCTGAAAGGAGGGTAGAGAGAGGTGGGGGTCAGTCTGGTCAACTAAGGAACAAGTGACAGGACAAGAGGAAATGGCCTCAAGTTGCACCAAGGGCAGTTGAGATTGGATGTGAGGAAGAATTTCTTTCCTGAAAGGGTTCTCAGGCATTGGAAGGGGTTGGCCAGGGCAGTGGTGGAGTCCCCATCCCTGGAGGGATTGAAGAGTCATACAGGCATAGTGCTGAGGGACATGGGATAGTCGGGGACTTGTCAGTGTTGGGTTAATGATTGACTTGATGATCTTAAAGGTCTTCTCCAGTTGAGGCGATTCTGTGATATATGTGCAGTGGGCAGCCGCAGCTGGTGCAGCTCTTTGTGTCAGTGGGTAGAAGCCATGCAGCGGAGAGTGGGGTTTGCGTTCAGAAGCAGGTAATGACCTGGAAATGATGGGTAGAAACAGATTATGGGCATTTAATGGCTTGTTGAGCATTTATTTTCTAGCAAAGAAATGTGAAGCCATAAACCATGGGAATAAAGATGACTGGACACAAGTTAAATTAAGGCTGTGTTCCATGATTTATTGTATTTTTAATGTTGGTTGTATTTTACAGGTTTATTACTCCTAATGTTTAAGTTCCCTAAGTGGGACTTTCTATTAAAATGCCAGATGTGTCCACATAGCAGTGCTGCTAATAAAGTCCATAGGATATTTTTTCCTCTATGAAATGTGTGGGTTATATATGAACATGCAGTGTTCATGTATGAACAATTAGTGTCTAAAAATAAGAGATTTATTGTCCTGAGTGTCTGAGCCACTAATGAAATAAATTGCAAGTGTGTGCAGTATTTGTTCACCCTATGCTAGTATCCTAAAGCACTTATTAAATAGTTATATGATGCTTTATTTACATATAGGTTAAATACTGATAATTGTCTGTAAAGAAATTGCTTGTTAGTACTACTGATGCCTGTACAGTTTAACCAGGTTTCTGGATTTTGTCACAATAATGTACTATGCAGATAGAATTTGACCCATGTAAAATTGATTTCAAACAAAAGGCAGTTGAGTGTAAACATAGTGTTGTTTTGTCCTTATATGTTCAGGATCTTAGCAGATTTTCCTCAAAATGCATGCATCTACGTTTAAGTCATTGCTTAGTGCTTCACATCAAAGTTCAGCATTTTAAAATTATTTATCGGTAGGTATGCCAACGCTTTCCTATTTAGGCATCTATAGTTAAAGAACTAAATCAATATTTAAGCTCCGAAACAAAACAAACTCAGCCTCATAAAGCTGCAGAGAGTTAGTAGCTCCCTTCAGAATTTGCTGGTCTTAGCAATTCTTGATAATCATGCTCTCCTTGTTTGGATGCCTGAAGTCAGTTACTTCATATACTGATTCAGAAATATGAAACGATGATTTGTGACAATGGACTCCTCAGTGAAGCTGGATTAATCAAGGACTAAATAGATTACCACTCTAAAAGGAAATTGCATTTTTTTCAAATATCTGAGGAGGAAATTTTAGCTAGCTTGCTCAAAGACTCTTCTTTAATCACCGTGAACATTCTTATCAGCAAAATGTAAGAAAAAATAATGATTCTCTTTATTTTGATCTCTAGATTCGGGTCAGTCTTGTCTCAGACAGCATGTTGTGGGAGAAGATATCTGAGTTTGAATGGCATGCATTGTACAAATAACTGCATTTTAAAAATGAGTTTAAATGGAGTCTGAGAAATAATCTATCATTCATAAATGAAGGTTGAGGAAGAATCAGAAGGAATATATATCTTGCTTTGAAATTATAATGGTGCCAATTTTTGTCATTTCATCCCCAGTTAATCAATGCCATGATCAACCCCGTATTATGCACAAAGGGCAATGAAAGATGCATATCCCTGTGAACTTGTTATTTGTCACACTGGTACAAGAAAATGGATTTCACCATTGATTGTGTCAGTTAAGTATAGTCTATATTAATTGTGCTACCTACTAGGGGAGCTAGTGGGGTTCCTCTGGGAAACAGACAACCTCCTGAGGTCTTAATTACTTCTGATTGCATGCTTGTTTTTTGGGTTGGAGCACTGCAGCTTTGCATCACAATGCCAATAAGAAATAAGGCAGGGTGGAAAATATTCCTGATCTTACAAGCCACATAGCATTCTTCATGTGCCATGAGTTGTACATGGCACACAGCAGATCACAGAGAGGAAGGAGTTCCCAGAAAACCTGCCATGCTCCTCAGGGATCCTTCAGCTCTAATGTGGGGCTGGGATGGGCTAAAAGCAGTAAATGTTGCTGTAGGTGTTGTGGTGGCACCCACACTGCTCATGAGCCACAGGTTGGCCTCTGTGTAGGAGAATAGAAAGGCATTTGCATTTATTCAGAGGTACCACTTTTTGAAGTATAAAGTGAGTAAGAATGCTTCTTTCTTTCTGTATTTGAAAGAACATGAAATAATATTTGTGATTAATCAAAGAACATGCTGCATACTTTACAACTTCTTTTCCAAGGCATAAAGTATATTTGAAGTTGTGTGGGTGTAGTACTATTCAGGTCATGTATGGAGGTTAACATATTTTCCAGGGAAAAGGTAATTGTGTAAAATTTTTACGTCAGTGATCATGAAAGTTTAACAGTGTTTTATTATACAATAAGTGAAATCTTCCTCTAATTACTTAAAGGGAATAATACTCTCATGTTTATTGTAATAATTTCTAAGCCAATGAGCAAGAACCTGATAGTGTAGTCTATGCAGATACAGGCATAATATTGGCAGTGAACCTGTCAGGACACAGAAATGAAGTGTTTGCTCTTAAAACTAAGCTAGATAGCCTTTGTCTAGCTTGAAAGACACTGCTGCACACAATGAAATCCATTTATTTTTTGAGAATCCTTAGATGAAGGTAGACAACGTGCTACTACCTTCACTCTAGTCTATTCTATTCATTGAAGGGACTAGTATATCTTACCTGATTCAATCTTGGTATGATGAAAGGAAGGTCAGTCTTGCAAAACTTTGGTCAAGTCATACTGAAAAATAACACCTTTCTGTTCACTGGTTATTTGCTATCCCTGATTCCATATCAAATTTATGTCAAAAACTCTTTCCACCAATCAGCACTTCATGTTTAAAGACACATTTGAGAACAGGCTGCTGCTTTCTGTTTAATAAATTGTGGCAAACTGTCTGAATGGCGTGTATTGTTAGCTGCTCATTCTAGGAGTGGTGATAGAAAGGAATAGGTCACTGGCTTTGACTGTGTACTTTTGCTTATATAGTCAGAAATAAGTGTAAAATATACAGAATTTTGACCAGTGTCTTCAAAAGTGGAGGCAGATGGGTTCACAATTGCTTCTCCCATTGCCTCAGGACAAAGCAGAGGG
>NW_010330827.1:35673-48804 GCF_000700745.2 Antrostomus carolinensis
GGGAAAGAGAGACTGAGAGTTACAGACCAGCATGAGAAAGTGAAAGCGTTTTTCTTCTAGGATTGGTATGGCATAATGTTTGCTTTAGGCACAGGAATTACTTGAAACTATATTTAGCTGCTCTAACTGTACTGAAACTACCGTCAGGCTGGACTTTACAAATATGCTCAGAGGCTCTTCTGGCTGATAGGAACATAATTATATTCTTAAACATTTACTGAATTTGGGGTTATGAATATGATCTTTCACTTTGTTTCGAATATCATTATATAATTATATTCTTAAACGTTTATTGATAACGTTATTATCACCCCAAACGTGAATTTGGGGTTATGAGTATGATCTTTCACTTTGTTTCGAATATCATTGCTAACAGGCAAAAAGGTAGAAACTGTTTTGGAAGGAAAGATTGGCCAGGAGTTACTAAATATCTCTGAGTTTATTAAATCTGTTCGGATCCTTTAGCTAAACTGAGTAGAAGTGCTCCAAGAGCAAAACAGGGTGTCTGAACTGCACAGAGTCAGTGTGCTGCTGTCGGTCCCTGCAGAGGTGCAGCCACCTCCTGAATTTAGATAAAGATGCTGGCATGCAAACAGATGAAGGCATTGGAAGGCTGAAAAGCTGTAAAATGTTCAATTGTTTAAACAACGGCTTTTCTTAGTAAGTAAGTACATTTACCTTACTGGGATATCCAACCCAGTAAAATGGAGAGTTTGTGGTCTGTCATAGCTCCTAAGGCAAAGACACAGATTTAGCGTCTAGAATCCATCTATTCTTTTGGATAGGAGGAAGCTAGCTGTGAAATAAAGTTAATTTCACTACTTTCCAGTGTTGGAATTTTTATTAAGTGTTATTTGACCTTTACATTCCGTACATCTGAGATTTACTTTAGTTTGACCGCAACCATATATTAAAGACTTATTTCTTTAAGGTATTGATAGATACATAAAATCAAAGGCCAGATTTTTCTCCAGGGAATGTTGTCTGTAGTAGAACTCCTGTTAAAGTATTTATTTGGCATTTCATATATTTTAAGGGCAGATGAGAGCATGCTGATTATTAAGTCTGACTTCCTGCATTAGCTACATTAAGTACCTCATCCAATTAATCCATGCTGCAAGACCACAGCTTTCATTCAAAGCTACGGATACTGGTTTTTAAGTGACTCTGACCTTAACTTACACACGTTAGGTAACAGAAAATCCACGGAGTAAGTAAGTTTGGTTAGCTGTTCCAATGTGCATTATTGCAATTGGCATTAAAATGTGTGGGGCGTTATGAGTCTTGTTTGTTTGTTTTTCTTTCCTAGATTAAGGATATGAACTCATTGGTGTATTAAAACATACTTACTGGCTTTGAAGTTCAGTACTAGTTGGCTTGCAGTTTAAAAAATTCCTGGTAGTCGTTTTGGAGGCTGCTATCTTGTAGTTATACACAAATTGAAGTCAACTCAGTTTTCCCCAAGCAAGTAAGAAAACTTTCACATTTCTCAGAGATATAAAAAATATACACAACGTGTACGTGTCTATTGGATATCTTTCTTTTTCTTCCTTTCTTTTTTTTTTTTTTTTCAGGAATGTTTCCACTTCCCCACTCATTCTAATCTGATTCTTATTTTTTTCACGTTTTCCAAAACTTGGAGATGGGTATTCAAAAGGTGATAAAAGCTTCCTCTGCCAGTCTAGTGAAAACTGGAAGAGAAAGACTAAGAGCAGCTATAGAAATACTCGTGCAAAATACTTGTCTTTATCACATCTGACAAGCACACAGAATGGTTTTGCAATGGAAATAGGAAAATTTCACATGCAAGTTCATTTGATAGGTCTGATGCAGCTGCAGATTGGGTAGATGTTATAAGAGGGAATTTTCTGTTCAAATATGTTGTCTCTGCTACCTCTAAGCAAGTGTTGGTTCATCTTTTCTAGGCATTTCACATACCTGACTACAGGAGAAAAAAGGCAGGGAAATGCTGCTACAAAAGAAGTACCGATACAGTGGAATATTTTAAAACCCCAACATAATGCAAAGAAAAAACAGAACAGTGAGAAAATTGAAATTTGGAAATCATCATGCAGAATATCAGAACTATGGGTAATGACTTAGCTCTCCTACACCCTGATTTAAGAGTCTGAAGTCACAACATCTGTTCAGTCCCATTGAGAGAGAGAAAGTTGATCCTTAAGACTAATCTAGGCTTTACTTGGGCAAAATTTCATCATTAGCTTTTTCTTTAAGGGTTGTACTTGTTATGACTGACATTCCTTTATTGTAGTAAGATTTAAAACAGTATTTCAAATTCAAGTAATGTTACAGGAGACAATACTCTTACTGGAAGGATTTCATCCAGCAGTTTGTGTATTATTCTAAAGAAATCATGAAAGAGAGCTATAGAACCACGCTTTCTTACTCATTACTGATGGTAATATTCTCATTTAATCTAATACTGGCCTAATTAAGCAAATTAGTGCTCCACCCTTATGTTAATAATCTGAATAATTTCATGACATCAAGTGAGACAATCTGAGTACTTTCCACAGTTATATGCTTTTATCCTCTCTTGAAATCTGTCAGCTTGTTAGCCATAACAGTACTATTTACACTAACTGAAGTTTACCCTTGTGGTATCATTACATGATGATTAATGAGAAGTCAGTTAGGGAATTAGAACTACAGTGGGTGTGAACATATCGGTAGAAGTAGAGCAAATATTAAAGAACAAATTTGAGAGAGGGAGAGAACAGTCCATCTGCTGATTATGTTGGTGGTAAGGTGATGCAGGCTGCATCTTCCAGAGATGCCACGTTTCAGCACAGGGTTTAAAAGACCAGAAGGGGGTGACTTTATATTTTATTTTATTTTATTTTATTTTTTAAATCAGTTACCAGCAGGTCTCTTTTGGCTTGTAAATGCCATTTAACAGCAATTCATTCCATTTCATGCTGTCTTGCTCACTGGATTGGCTGCAGCCTGTTCTGTTTCAGTGCTGTAGATTTACAATTTCAGAAATTTCTCTCTGATCCAGTTTGTGCTCAGCACTTCCTGACCTGCACTGCCTTTTCATTTCAAATGATAACATTAATGGTTATTATTTTCCCTTCTGTATTTACACACTATAATGATACTTGTATGACAGCAAAAAGGACCTGAACTAAAAGATTTCAGAAAAATACTTTGAATTTCATTTATTTATTTATTTAATAAGGAAAAAAACCCTAATTAACCCAAATACTTTTGTTTGGAAATGCCGCTGTGCTGTCTTTTGGAAACTGTGGTTCACATCTCTCCTGTCTCACTCTCCTACAAAGGTAGCCAAGCAGTTGAGACTGTACTTTTGGGTATGTCTCACCTCACAAGTGGCAAAGGTGTTATACCATTGAAACCCATGACACAGATGCTTTCTGGAAGTTGTTAACATCGTGTCCAACCCACACGAGGCAGAACAGGAACAGGAGGAAATAAATGAAGTTCAGTGATAAATTATTTTAATTGAAACATTTATTTTACAACTTCTAATGAAACACCTTTATATTTTAGGCTCTTTGTCCAAAAGAGCAGAAGGCGAATCCTGTTCAGTAAACTCTGCTTTCATAGTCACTTTCAACTAAAGTTGAGAAGCACCTCACTGAATATGAAAAGTCTGTTGTATTAAGTCTGGTATGAAAAGCCACAACAAAGTGGAGGAAAGTGGGATCATCTTAAGAGAACTGGTCAGAAGAAAAGGTGAAAGGAGTGAATGTGTGTTTCCCTTGGAACATGAAATTTTTAATTGCCCCAAAAGCTAACTGTTATCTTGACAGGACATAGAATTTCCAGACCAAGTAGAGCTAGCTGATAGTAAAATCACTGAAAAAAAGGTGGTCTCTAGAGACCAAACCTGGACACCTCTCTAAATTATTTTTCCAAAATGCTTTTCTGTTTCTACAGGTTGCCTCACTACTTTTTGGGGCATATGCACTGTTGTCTCCCAAAGTAAATGTCGGGAATTTGTGGTGGGTTGCTGGATGTAGCGTGGTAACATAAAGATCAGTGCATAAGACAGCTTCTTGAACTGAAGTTTTTAAAGCAATTCTCCAGCCCTTGAAATTCAAGTAATAGACCAAGATAGAAGAGAAAAGATCTCACTTTCTAGTTTTGCATTGAACTTTTAAGTTCAACTGCAGCTCTGATGTTTTGGGAAATAACAAGGTGACACATTATCAATCTGATACTTTAGACATTTTAGCCAAAATATTTTAAGTCCGGGAACAACACACATACCCAAATCCATTTCTCATACCACAAAGAAACCTAGGTCTGCTTAATCTGAAACAATCCTTCCCTAAACTGCATTCTTACTGAGTAAATCGAAGGCTTCCTCTGTCTAAAAATTTTATCTTTACAGAACAGAAACTCACACAAGAAAACCAGCCAGGTGGATTACGTGACCAGTGAAATAGTTCAAATGGTGAATTTCAATTATTCAGCTTCAGTAAATGGTTTGCAGACAATCAAAAAGTGAAGCGTTTCACAAAACAGTCAAAGGTCAAATTCAGAAGCGCATTTGTTTACAAGGAGAGATTGTTCTTTCTTTAATGACACTAAAAGCTAAATTAAACTGCAGTCATAACTGGTGAAACACTAAAACAGCGTGACTGTGTTTTAGTACCTGAAATATCTAATGAGTATATGATAGTTTTTGAATAATTACATTCTTAAATAAAAGCAATTACATAAAATCAAGAGTTCAGGACATCATAGCTAATATCAATTGCAAATGTGTTTCAAAAATCATTAACTTCTCTTTTTTCCCCCATTAGTAATTTTCTGTGTGTGCCCTCTTAGAGTATTCTTGTGTAACTCGTTATATGTGGTCAGAGATTTAGTGTCCTGCACTTGTAGAAGTAGAACCACAGTTAGCAAGACTCCATAGATTTTAAAAAATAAAAACAAATTCCCTTTTATACTGCAAAACAGTAAGTTTCTTCCAGGGTCCATCAGACAGAAAAAACATGAACTAAAGGCTACTGTCTCTAACAATTTTATTCTTTCTTCCACAAATCTCCTTCTACTGCTTTACCCAACTAGTGATCTGTTTTCAAGAGTGACTTTTTTTTTTTTCTTCCCTTATAATAACAAGTCAGAAGAAGACATAGGGCAGTTCCCAGAAGGTAGAGAGCTGGTGCAGTTAGACCATATGCAATTTCACAGAATCATAGGGGCTGGAAGGGACCTCAGGAGATCACCTAGTCCAACAGTAGAGACAGGAAGGGACAGACCTGGAGATGGCCCCATCCAGCTCCATTCCAGCACTGCTGAGGTGCTGAGTGGTTGCCTTGGGACACTGTCTTTGTCCTGTGCCATTTTAAAGACTTGGGCAGTGAGTGGATGAGGAAGCCCTCACAGGTTTCTGTGACTGCCTTTCCCTTTCTCGTTTGCTTGCTTCATTAAGTTTATATTTGGGCAACCTGGCCCACAGTGTGCTGCTTTGCATGGACATAAGTAGCTCAATTTGTGTAGCAGAGTTCAGAATGCTGGATATCCAGTTACCTGGTAGGAAGATGATTTTAATATATACCTAGTGTCTGTGAATAAATGCATGTTTTTCCCACTGTACCAAAGCTAGTTCATAACAAAACAATTATGCTGTTTTAAATGTTTCCACAACAACATTTACAATCTGACTATTCTTCATTATTCTGTTCTCTTTCTTCTGTGCCCTTTCTTAATCATCCACCCAACCTCATCTTTCCACTGGAGGAGACAGATAACCACCCATCTTAGCTGCCATGGTGCTTTTCTGCTGGAAAGACAGAGACCTAATGCACTAAAAAGCTTTTGCTTTTCCCAACCCATTAGTTTTCATCTTAAATGGTGACACACAGCTTGCATGTTTGTGTAGGGATGATATAGCTATTTAAGTCCCAAATTAACAAATTATAACAGCTTACAGCATCAGATTCAACCTCACAGAGTTCTCATACCCAAAGAAAAAATGCATTTTAAAGCATATGTTTTTATTGCTGATGACAGCCCCTGAGTCAGTATCACATACGTATTTCTCAGCATGAAATTTTTTTTCAACAGTAACTTTAATGACTGAAATCATTAAACACTGAACAAATATCATTAATGATTCCTTTTAGCAAAAGAACCTTTAATGACCTCTGTGGTTGTGCTCCTTTTCTTTACTCCAAACTTTATTCCCTTTTTTGAACATTCATTCCACTGAATAAACACATAACATGGTTGTTGTGGTGCAGTGATATGTCTTGAACAGACTTGTTTTAGTTAAAATAAAAATTCCAGTGCTTTCATTCCTATTTGCATTATGATGAAGTTAAAATTGACTGTAGCTCTCACTGACAGATGAAATATACTACACAAAAGCTTTAATCCCACTTTCTCCTATTGAATCTCAAAAATGTAAAGGTTACTCAATCAGAAATCAAAAGGCATTACAGTCTTGGAGTGAACAGTTAAGACCACCAGTAGCCTAATATGTTTACAACTGTGCTTAGTTTGTAATGTGGTCCTTTTGAAATTTGGTAGCACAATCACAACCTAGAGGGATGGAAGGACATCAAGAGGACATCTAATCCCTTTCCTTGCCCAACACCTGTCTAATCCCTGATAGATATCTCTCTAATATATTCTTAAAAAAATCTCTATGATAGAGATTCTACTGCCTCCCTGGGCAATCTATTCCAGTGGGCTTCATTATCCCAACATTAGAAAAGTTATCATCGTGTCTCACCTGAATCTCTTTTAATGCTCCTTAAGCTCATTACTATTTGTCCTATTGCCATGGACACGGAGAATCTTGCAGTGGCTTTTTACTATTTGAAAGCTGTTATCTCTCAGCACTATCCTCTCTCTGCTAAACAAAACATCTCTGTCAAATCACATTTTCTGTTGTCATTGCTCTCCCCTAGTGTCCAGTTCGCCTACATCTTTCATACAGTGCAGCCTTAGCAATGCTGAGTGGAAAGGATTGTGCTGTATGTTTTGCAGGCTGTTTTTCTAGCTCCTGGTATACTTTTCATAATGGGTAACACTGTTGACTCACATTCAGTTTATGATCCTTTAAAACCTGAAGATCCTTCCTGCAAAACTGCTACCATCAGTGATTGCACGTTTTGAATAACTACAGCTCAGCTTTTCTGCGTAAGTGTAAAACCTAATATTTATTTATTTCAATATTTGGCAGAGCATTTTTCCAGTTATTCAAGATCATTCCCTCATTTACTGAATGTAACACATTTGTGATCTGTGCTGGCTAGTTCCTGTGTGACTTTAATAAGTATACTCTCAGCTGGGACATTAATAAAAGTATTGAATAACGCTAGGTGAAGATGACTACATAACACAGTCTTTCATTTCGACACTGAAGGACAATCTCTAACCATGTTTTCACTCTTGCTGTAGATTTTATCTGGCTTGCATTTAGGTTGTGAGAATGTTGTGTGAGGAAAGCTTTACTAAAGAGAAGTTACATGAGAGAGATCTAATAGTTCTCTATCAACTCTTTCAGGGAAGGAAATTTAAGGTAATTTGACACTAACCTTGACAAATCCATGTTAGCTGTTATTAATCTTATTTTCTTCAAGGTCCTTATTTATCACTCGTGTGACATATTCCAGTATTTTGCAGGAACTAAAGTTAAACTGACTGGTCTGTAATTTCACTGTTTACCCTTACTGCCTTTCCTAAAAAAATAGATATCATTTTTGCCTTTTTTAGTCTTCCAGAACTTTCCTTGCCTCCCACAAGTTATCAAGGTAACTGATATGTCTTTAATTTCCTTCACACAGTTCCCTAAACACAAAGGGGGTTAAGACTCAGTTAGTTTGAACACACTTTAATGCAAATCTGGCTTCACAATGTATAGTGAGCTGTGTCAATAGTTTACTGCCACCAAAAAGAGGGGTTCCCACTACTTACTCCTCTTTCTCCCTTACTAACCTTGCATCAGGAGAGTGCTTCTGAGATGTATTGTAAACTGCCTTCACTCACTACTTTGCTACAAAGCAAACCCAGGGAGAAAGGAAAAAGAAGAAAGAAAAGAAAAAAGAACAACAAAAACCCAAACAACCCTGCATCCCCTTTACCATATCAGTTTGTTAAACTGAACCTCTAAAAGTTCCAACAAATACCAGGACAGCTGTCTGTAACTTTTTCCATAATCTTCCTCTGCTCCCCTGAGGGGTCAGCTGAACACAGCAAAGATTGTTGAGGGATTCGGGGATTCAAGAAGAAAAACAACCTGCAGAAGTGTAAAATCTTATAGGAAAAAAACCCCCAGGGTGTCAGTGTGGTTGGCAGTGTGGATATGGTGGGAGATGGCAACTCAGCAGTGTTCTGGATTTTTCCCGGTGCACGTTACACATCAACCTTTCCCCTCCTATCTGGTGCCTGCCTCACTAGCCATGACTATTCCAGTGTTGTATCAGGAGAGGTAGTTAATGCTTGTTATGTCTTAGATTTCTTCTGCAGATCTAGTAATAAATCATTGCTTTACACTTCTAAGTAGTGTGCATCCTGCTCCTAGAGACTCTCTGTGCCCAGCCCAATGTGCCTGGATAAGGTGCCCTGGAAGGGAGAGGGAGAGAGCATCTGCAGAACTTCATGGCTGGGAGTACTGGAGGAAGAGGGCTTTCAAGGGGTGCTAGGTGAGGAAGGTCCCCTCTTTCAATGGCAGCAAGCCCTGGGACCACAAACCTAACCAATATCCTCTGTAATCGGTTCTTTCCTGTTGCCTTTGTCACCACCTTGTTGCTCTTGCACATTTGCTAACAGCCTGATTGCTTCCAATGAAAGCTCTGAAGTCAGGCAGGATGTTGTCTGCCCTTCTGGCATTGTCAGCCAATGATTTAGTTTCTCCTTATAATAACTGAACAGTGATTCCTTGGTCTTTCCCTCACTGTGAGTGTAATTATAGTCAGTTCTCACATTTTGGTGTCCTTTAATTTCAAACTTAGACCTCAATCAGTAAGAATAAAGTAAACCATATTGTTATAAATTTCTAGTGATCTAAGAATATGTGGTAGTTTTCTTTCCCTCTTACCTTTTCAATTTTTTTAGATATGAGTGTACTGAAATGCTCTGTTTCTAATGCAGTTCTGGAGCAGAACAAAGGGATGAAACAGTACTGATCAATTAAGCAGTGCTTATACCTGCTTTACATTACAGGCCTTTTCCTCTCTACCTGCTTTCATACCTTGAGATTTTTCTTCCATCATGCCTTCCAATTTAAGAATAACTGGTAGCACCACATAATTTTTTTTTTTTAATCTAGAATATGTTGTATTTTATATAGAAAAGGTTAAAAAGTTGTCTACCATTGCAGTATAGAGGTGAACAGTTGCAGACACTGCAAATCTGCTGGTTTTTTTTCCTTCTCTGAAACCCCCTCCCCAACCCTTTTTCAGTTCATTATTTCTTTATCTCATTCTCAGAATAACCACTGAAATCAGTGTTCTGCTTCATTTCAACAGGGTTAGATTGGGCATACATTACACTGTAATTACCCTAAATCAGCACTTAAATTGGCTCTAAATCAGGACTAAAATTTTACATACTTATTTATATATGCATACTTGTGTAATGTGAAAATTGAACCCCATATTAGTGTAAGCTAATAATACTAAGGAATATTATTTTCTATCTGTGCCAAATATTTCTATGTATTTGTTGACAAGATTTAAAAGGTTGTTAGATTCTATAAATCACATAAATAACTTTTCCCCGTAAAAGACTGAGATACAAGTATTTGAGTGACAAAGGAAATAAGGAGGAGAGAGAAGCTCATTTTCGATTCACTAGGATACAATTCCATTCTGATAAATTTTATACAATATTGTTAGTGTAGATTTGAACTGGATTCATATTAACAATAAATGATTGCAGTCTGAATTTTTTATTATCTCATTATGTGTATATATAATATAGGTATTTCTCAATTTATGGTTCAGTGGAAGCCAACAAGTAAAATTACTCATGAAAATGATGTCCAGGATGCGATGAAAGAATGTTCTGTTAACCAACACAGCTATAACGAAGTATGAAAAGCAGCTTACAGAGTATTAATAAATGTGACAATCATCCTCGAGACGTGAAAACCATTAGTAGCTTTCAGACTTGTTTAAAGTTATTCTTCAGTAAAGATAGCTTAAAAATGTATTTTTCAGAAGGAAAACTTTTTAAAAGATATTTTCATACTTTGCTTATTTAATGTCTGGTAAAGCAGTTAATGGTAGAAGTCAGAATTTTAACTTTGAAAGGCTTATCTGAATATTTTTACTATGTAATCTTTACATATTAAACTCAATGCAAATTCATAGGACATATTTGCTTTTACATTATTGATTGATGCCCAGCTGTTCAAAAAATGAAAAAGTACTTCTAAATTGCAGTTAATAGAGATACCTACATAGTAAATAAATGTATGGGTGTATCTTTTTTGCTTGAAATTTACCAGTTCATCAAAATCTAAACATTTCACGGGGTGATGACAATCACCACATTATCACATTCTTCAAATGAAACTGAGAAATTTGCATTTGGAGCAGATTTGAGTCACCTCACCCTCTCAGCTCCTTGGCAATGGGTTGCTGCCAAGATTAGACTTCCAGGCTCATGACTTCTTACCTTTCTTATTTCCCACTGTCTTCCAGCTCCTTCCTCCACATCTCCTCCCATATTGTCCATAAAGGCTGGAGAGAGGTTGATGCTATTTTTCAAAAGTTGTGTCATTTGTTCTTTTTCTGAGTGACAAGAAATTTTAAATATATGCAATTCTTAACAAAACCGATTTGCTCTTCTCTGTGGTCCCTATCTTCCTTACTTTTAATACTCAAGCAGTTGTGATGTCACCTACTACAGTTTAACTCTAAACATTTAGTATAGACAACATGACTAGCATCCAAGTTAAGAATGGCTGTCGCAGTGGTAGAATAAGGAGGTTTAATTTATAAATTACACACAAAAGACGATGCTTCACACCAGCAAACTACATAGGCAGCACCAGACTTTGCTCTGCAGTATGTTGACTGTCTAACTCCACTGAAGAAAATGACATAGAAATTCAGTGGCTCAAAGGAGGATAAGTGGTCTTGGATGAAATTTATTCAAAAGGTTTAATTGATATGTTTTCAGTGTATGAGCTCCTTCAAAATTGTTTTAAAAGTGGTCATTAATAGAATGCAATAGCCTGATAACAATGCTTTTTTGTTAGAAATTGTAGAAAAATACAGCTCTCTACTGAGGATGGGATTTTATTCAAATGAAAAAAAAGATTATGCTAATTCTCTGTGCGGTCATTGTGTCAAAGACCTTGTAAAACCTATTCTAGAAAATCCTCTATGAGAATCCTCACACAAATTGTTATTCTTTGAATATCTGCAACAAAGCTTCTAATACGTCAGGGGATGCACAGTATGTCCTGAGTTTAATTAATCCCATCCATTACACACTTCTAACTGTCAGTTTTTAGTGTGTTCATGTTCTGACTTCAGATATGAATACATGTGCAGTAGCAGTTGCTTTTACATTGATGCATTTTAATGTGCATTTGTGTGTAGGCAGTCACTATTGAATGCTTTGACATAGTTCTTTTTCCAGTCTTCTAAATTCTAAACAACTTATCTAAACAACCAGGTCTGTAGCTCATTTTAAATCCATGCAGTCATGCTCATACGTCAGGAAGTATTCTGACCATACAGCTAGCTGTCCTCCAGATAGACACTCTAACTTGTCATCAACTCAGTCAAGTAAAGGAGACCAGACTGTAGTGCTTCTCTACCTGCAACGTCCATTCGATTGCCAGCGAATTACAATATTCCCTGTGAGCGTATTTTCACCCAATGGTATTTCACATGGCTTTGTGAAAATGGTTCTTGTGAGATAAACATAATTTGTTTGTTGATTAGATTATGGCTGAGAAAGATGACTACCTACAATTGTTTTACTTAGAATTGACATTGGGAATATAAATAATTCATAAAGAACTGGCTAATTGGCTGATCTTAAAGTGCTTGGTCACCAAGAGGGTGATACCTAGATGTCTGTGACCGGAGGAGGTGTGGAGGTAGCCTGCTGCTGTCCTGGACACATGGCTCCCCACTGTGCTAAAGGAGCTGAAGGCTCTGGACATGTGGAGCAGCTCTTTGGTTTGCATCAACTATAGCCAGCCTCAAAGCTGAGAGTAAAGTGGACATGGGAAAATTAGTTTTTTTGCCCCTGACTTTACTAACAGCATCGGACCCCCGGAAGGAGCAAGGCTAGGTGTTAGCATGGCCAAAACAACAGTTCTGGCATCAGCTGTGGCTTGAGCAGAGACAGCATTACATAGGAGCCTTGGTGAGAACTGTCATGGTGATGTGGTAGGATCTCGCTCCACCCAAGAGTGGGCCATAAGGAAACGTCTGTACAGTCATGAGGGACTATCTGTGTGCAAAGCCCTTGGCTGTATCATGGCAAAATGTGATTTGGAAGCACAAATGAAATTGGTGTATATTTTTAGAAGTCTGTTGAACAGTTGAAAATAGCTCAGAGAAAAGTTATAAAGGAGTCTTCTGGAAGGAGGTAATGTGTTTATACTGGAAAGCAACATCACTGGATTCCTTCAGGGGTGGGTGCCTTTCTGGAAAATGCATTAGTCAGAGACACATTAGGCTTTAATCACATGTTCTTTATAAACGGGAGATCAAATTGGATGATCAAGTGAACTTTCCTGCCCTAAGATGTCTGAAAATGAAATTTTGAAGAGTAAAAATATAAACAGTAGGCTTATGCTTGATTAGATTCTTTTTTTGTTGTTTTTATTTAAGCTGAAATAAAAAACATAAAAGCTTTGAGGAAAAACTCAGTAAGCCACTCACATTTTATGTGTAGGTTATGACAAAAGTATTTATAGCATGAGTATCACACAACACATTGCACCTGACAGAAGCAACACAGTATATTTCCCTTTCTATTATATCACTACTTTAAATATATTCCTTTCCTCAGCTGTGCCAAGTATCACTTCGTCTTCAGGATGAGTCTTCCTGGTTAATTTTTTTCCATCTTGTTCTATTGACACCGTTCTACAGTGTCAATTCTTATAGTAACTTACTGAGTTTTTGATATCATAGAATCATAGAATGGTTTGGA
>NW_010330828.1:0-20274 GCF_000700745.2 Antrostomus carolinensis
TTGACTGAGCTTGCCCGGCAGAGGAGATGCCAGCACCTCTCGCCCACCGCAGGGGGGCAGGTCGAGGACGAGGCGCTGGTTCCAGCCCAGTCCCGGCGGGTGCTTGGGGCCTGCGCCGCGCGGATTAAGTGGCAGGAAGTCATCTGTGGCTGCTTGGTTTAACCCCCCCAAACCTTGATTGAGGACCTAGGGGGCTGTATCTGGCCCATGGGCCGTAGTTTGAGGACCCCTGGCTTAAATGTTCTGCTTCTCTGTGCTCTGCTTTCCTGCTTCCTAAAGCTTAAGTCACTCAACACTACACTATTGTTAAAGCTTTCCTCTTGTGATATTGTTCAGAGAATGGTCCTTCAATTTTTGTTCAGATGGAGACCTTTAGTCAGTTTAGCATTGCTTTGTAGGCTGTACTAGTCAAAATTAATCATTATATGAACAAATATACAGGACTTCTTATGATGTCTTGAAAGTGAAGGTACAACCTTAACAAAGATTGTATCTTTCTTTTTCTCCTTCTTCTCCTTGCATGTGAATAGTCTGGAAAAATCTCTACCATCATTGTTCCAATCCTAGTATTCACTTGCCTCACAAATTTTTGTACATTAAGGCACAAGACATGATGTAACTAAACCTAGAAGACTGTGAAGGAATTAAATTTCACTTGATTAAAAACTGTGTCTATTATATCCAACCTGAATTATATTCTGAGCTGAAAAGGAAAAAAAGCATTTTGTATTCCAGTCAAACAAGAAGAAAAAAGGTATTCAATCTGGTAATTATTGAATTGTGACATCGGGACCTAATTCTTCAGACAATAAAAACAAATCCAATAGCTTCAGCACTCCAAGTTTGGTTTTGAATGATTTAAAAGCTTAAGCGCTGTCGTGAGTCAGTTTGAAAATGATGTAAAGATAAATTAGTCTTTGCTGATTCAGATAACTTGATGAGTAGCCCTCGAGTTTTTGCACCCTTTTAATTCTGTTACAGCTATGAAATATTAAAGTCTGTTTTGAATGTATACATTTGTCTAAATTGTGCAGTTTTATTTTCAGATGAGGCTTAGTATTCAGAGGTTGGCTTTAGGAGGTCATCCTTTCCGTTACTTATAGTATAACAAAAAGCTGTATGTAATTGCAATGCCATAGGGTAGATCCTAGTATTCAGAGGTTGGCTTTAGGAGGTCTGTATGTAATTGCAATGCCATAGGGTAGATCTCAGTGGAAAATGATAGTCAAAGTCCCTGTAGATAAGTCTCTTAAGTGTACTGATTGAGTAGGTAACATCAACAAAAACCGTGCTAAAGAGTTCTTTTTGTTTTTTCTGAAGCTCTTCAGGATTTCCTTCATTAAAAAAAAACAGATTCTTTTCAGGAGGAGTAGTTGAATAAAGCTTTGATTCTTTGAAAGAGGAAATAGACATATTATTAGATGTTTTTCTCCTGGTAAAGTGAAATTCTGGAGTCCTGGTGTTGAGTGTGATTTTTTATTTTATATTGGACAGATGCAGGGGAACTGTAAAAATAAAGCCTTTTTCATCCAAAATAATCTTGTTGCACCACTCTTATTTTAAAAACATATTGCTAATGATATTCATGATTCTGTCATGTCAATAGATTACTGCTCCTGGAATTATGATATATGTCATTTGTTCCCTAATAAGTACATAAAATGCAGGAGTCATTACTAACTGCAGTATTTGTTGCCATCATCATAAGACATATTAACGTTGTACTGTAAAGCTTATGATACTCAGCACACTAAAGGAGAAGAGTCTCTAATATTCTTAACATTTTTAAAGACGTAATTATGAAATTAGGTGGTTTATACCTGACTTGGCACTGAAATGTCAAGGGCAAAACTTACTGGCTATTTTGGCAAGTTTACATCTGCTTTAGGTGGTATTTAAAAGACAGCTATATGAGTTTTAATTAGGTATGATATTAAGAAGTATTTAAATCTCGTATTCTGCAATTGAAGGAAAAGAGATCATTTGGATCATAAAAGGATATGTTTCTCAAAGGAATTATTGTGGGCTATGTAGCTCTCTGCAAGCCAACTGGAATTACTAGTTCTAGGATGTCAAAAGATTGATACATTTGACTAATTAGGAAGCCGGTTGGGAGTGGTGAGAGCAGTCTGCAGCAGCTTTTGAAAGCCGATTTAAAGGTCCCGTAGGTGGTGTTAATATGGAACAGTATTTGCAACTGTTATACTATCACTGTAGCAATGTTGTATGTAGCTGTCCCAGGGCAATTTAAAAGATTTCTAAAATATTGCATAGGACACTTTCATTTCTTAAACTTTCTATCTTTTAAACTTGGACAATATTATAGATAGTATGGGTATCAATAGTTAGCTGTGTAACTTCCTAGAAGGTGTCACAGTCAACTACTGACATGGGCATCAAAAACCAGAATTTGGAGCCTAACTGCAGGTCCTAAAAACTACCTAACTGTAGAAGTTTGAAAAACAGATTTTCTGCATGTTTTGGCTGCATAGATTATTAACTATGAATGTTTTTATTTGCAGTGGTGAACTTTTTTCAATACATCCATGCATACAGGAAAACTACTAGAGAAGTTTTTTAATTCAAGTTTCTAAATGCTTTATTAGTTCTTCTGTTAACAGGTTTGCATGCCAATGGAAGCATTAATCTATAATCCTGTTTGTGACTGCAGTATATTTTAGATAACTATGAAAAAAAGATAGTACTCATAAATGTTACAGCTATCCTACCGAAAGTTTTGGTTTTGCTGTATTTCTGTTCCATTGTTTAAAATATTTTTTTAATTTATTTAATGAGTCTTTTTAGAGTATAGGAGATTATGCACCAGGATTTTTTTCTACTGAAAACTGTTAAGTTTTTGAAATAACTATGAAATCCATAGTAGTCTTGGATAGGCTTAAAAGGAAAGAGATGACATGCTGAAATAGGATTTAAGTTTTTCTTCTGTTATTGCTACTTTCTAAAACAAAGCTTATAAACTCTTTTCCATAAACATTTATAATATAATTTTGGGGACTGTGATATTATTCAATCTTTTTTGAAATACTCTTACCCAGAATGCTTATAAACTTTCTTCCAACATTCATGTATCGTAATGTAACTAATGAATTGGCCTCAAAATTTCTTCAAGCATTACATTGGTTTGAAACTATTTACTAAGTTGTTTTTATTCCAGACATGAGTATTTTAGAAAATTGCATGACACCAGATGGAGAAAGGAAAGTTTAAAAAAAAAAAGAGGGGGGGGGGGGGGGGGGGGGGGAGGTGTGGGTGTATGTGTTTATGTGTCTATTTGTATAGAATTTTTGAATATATACACTCTTATTTTATGACTAAGTTACTACTATGTGATTTTAAGTCATAATTGAAGGACATTTTTCTATAATTTGTGGACAGGAAAGTTCAAGTTTTGAGACAATAAATTATTTTTTTTGTTTGTTTAAATAGTGATTTGCATATCTTAGTTCCCAACATCTTATGCCTCTTTTTGCTTTTAAATGACATCCAGGCTTAGGGTTCTCAGAAGCTAAATTAGGTTAAACTTTTGACTTAGTGGTAAAGTAATGAAAGTAAAAATGTTGTTTCTAGAATGTCATATTCATTACTTGGCCCATGCTGATTTGACAGTACTTTGCCACACCTTCCTCTCTGCAACTTTGAACTTTTTTGTCTGAGTTATTTTTGTTACCCTTGAAACCACTTACCTCAGAAAGATTCTAAAATCCTTTAAAGCTTATTGAAAGATGGACTTTCTTTAAGGTAGGGAAACAAATAGAAATAGTGATGGAAAGCAACATTTCCCGTAATAATTTTCATCCATATTCAGGTCTAGAAGGTTCCCTTGCTTCCTTTCTTGCAGTCCAGCACTTTCAGAATTCCTTAAATTAGTAGCATGGCATCTCCTTCTACCCATCAGCTAGATTAGATGCTGATTTTAATATTCACTGTTAGTAACAACTGCAGAATCATGTGATGTGTCTGACTGTATCCAAGGTGTGTATTGACCTAGGGAGTTTTGCCCAGTGAGGCATAATTAAATTTCTATTGTGTAATTGTGGTGATTTCTCATCTTATATAAATCCCTGGAGTTCTGCTTTTTGTCACCCCAGGCATAGACACAAGGGGTTAATAACATTCAAAAATCTAACATTTTCTGATTTGTTTATTGGAGGAAATAAAATTAATTATAATCTCACAGAAACATTTGTGGTTCTTTCAGGAGATATTATACATACATGTGCAATATGATGAGTCGAATTTTCTTTAACTACATCAATTATTTAATATTGGCCAGAGGTTATTAAATAGGAAGTGAAAATGTCTTTTAATTAAAGCTACCTATGGATATCACTCTGTAATCCTATCCAGTCCAATATTGTTCACTCAGCTTCCTGAAACTGCTGAGAAACAATTTCAACTTTTTATAAAAATAACTGAAATGATCTCTTGTCTAATATAGCGAATCATTTAAAGGACAGCTCTTGAAAGCTTACATGAAACTGATTATTTGCAGTTGCAAAAGGGTGTGGAAATGAAAATATGAGTGAAATGACATTTTGCTTAAAACTATGTTTGCTTCTCACTATAGAGAAAGAGGAATGTGAAATGAATGGAATAAAATTTAGCCTAGTTCAATATATAGAAGACCAAATCTGTTGTGATTAATTGCAACAGAGCAATTTGTGAATGTTAAAACCCTGGTCTAAGTTTGAGTAAATTCTTCTAATAATACCATTAATATATTTTATTGTTGGTTTTTATTGTTATTATTATTTATGCTTTGATATTGCTGTGCTAACCTAGAGGGTTCCTTCTCTCTCCTTTACAGAAGGTGAGGAGACTGGTGTGATGGATAACCTGTTGGAGGCCTTGCAATCAGGGGCAGCTTTTCGAGACCGAAGAAAAAGGGCACCAAGGTCTACAGGTGAATATTCTATTTAATGTTTTATTTTCCAGATAAAGTTAAAAACATTATGGGTCCCGTGCTGTAGAACTTAAGCGCTATCACATTTACTTCTTTCTTTTAATGACAGCTTTCAGGAATGTTCAGGCTGTTTTGCTGATGTGAGTAGCACTTCAGAGTTTAATTTAATTAATTTAGCATAGCCTGATTATTATGACAAGACTCTTCAGCACAGCCACATGTACTTTAACTTTTTATGGTTGAATGGTGGAAGTAAAAGTCATCTTGCCCCATAAGTGAATCAAATTATTTCACTGGTATATAACTGTCACTTTAGTCCTAGAAATATATAATTCTACTTAGTAATGTTGTTAAAATACTCCAGTAACTTTGAAAGATGTGTTTTATTTCCATTGTTTCCTTGCTTTTGCAGACATACCACAGAATCTCAGTCCAACCATACAGCGGCCTGTGCTGAAAGCTTGTAACCATGGTAATGAAACATATTCATGAATTCCATGCTCTTCTTAACTTATGTAGTTGATCCATGCTTTCAAAAGACTGCTGTGATTTTTCGGTTTTCTGTATTAGTAGGATACCAAAACCGTATTGGAACCTGCTTTTTAAGAATCACCTGAATATTGCATCCTGAAACTATACTTATTGATTACTTTGCAAAGCTCTTTTATCTTTTGTGGGTTTTTTATTTATTTAACATTTAGTTAGGTTTTTAAATATAGTACTTTTATAATCCTTAAGAACAATTATGCGAGGATTTTTTTAATGGGTCATGGAAGTATAATAGCATAGATTGCAGGACATTTTATATGTTACTAAGTGTTTCTAATACTGAATAAGAGAATTTTTTTCATTCAGTCTGTTTTTCTTTGTCTGGATTTTCTCGATATTATAGCTGGAATGGTTTAAGCTATCATTTACAAGTATAATTCAAAAGTGATGTTGTATCAGCAAAGTAATAGTAATTTAATTAGTTACTTCATGGTAAAATATTTCTCCAAATTTTGAGCATGTTTCCTTTGCATATGTTAATTCATAAACTCCTGAACTATCTTACTCTAATCAGTAGGACTTGCTCACAGGTGAAAAGTTACAATGAGGGTGTGCTTGTTAGCTTCATTTGTTAGACAATCTACAGAATATTATTATATTAACTGTGTTTTAATTAGGCTTGAGGAGTACAGAGTGATGGTTTTCAGTGGCTCATGACTAATGGTCTCAGGAAAAAGTTTATCTATGTATTACGTGTGTTAAAGGAAAATTTTCATTGAAACTTAAAGAAAAAAAAAATCTCCTTTCTTAGTTTTTTAAGCAGAATGTATTATCCTTTGATATTTAAATGCACTGTGGAATTTATAAAGCAGATGCCATCAAATTGATGATATTAATTATACCTCATGTTTAAGTGTTTATTTCTTAAGTGTCTATAGCAAAAAAAAGGGAAAAAAACGTACAGAATTTGGCAAACACAAAATTAAAGAAAATAGAGCTAGAATGACAGTTTAAAGATAATTAATTCACTTTCAGAAATTTGCTAAAAGAAGAATCAAGTATATTTGACAGATGCTTTTCTAACACATAACATATTGATATTTGAATGATTACAGAGCACATCTGAATTTATCCTGTAAGTGTTTCTGCTTGTAAGAACCATTATGTTGAATGTTGCTTCTTTTCAGCCTGTGCTAGCTAGCTAGCTGTCTGTGGACAGTGTAGTTTCCAGTTTTCAAACTAACTGCATTTGGACAAAAAATAGGGCCATGTTTTATGTTTCAGGTTGAAAACAAACGAAAAAAAAAAAACCACAATATTTTAATTTTGCAAATCATAGTCTAACCTGGGGGCTGATTGTACATCAGATGGATATAATTTGGTACTGAAGTTTGAAGTTCAGACATTTGATTTGGAGAGAAGAGTGAAAGTAAACTCTTGGATTTTGGGGGGTATTTTTAACAAAGTCAGTTTTTCCATAGAGCATTTTGAGACAATCTGATTCTAAGACATTTTAAAATGAATTAAGCTTTTATTTTACCTGTGTTGTTAGCTCAGGAACAGGATAATACAACTCTGAACTTGCTTTTAAGGAATTAATGAGTGTGTGTTTGATTTATTGACACTTGTCACAATATCTACATGTTACATCTTCCTGTCTTGACCCAAGTCGAGCACTAAACTTGATGTAGATTATGGTGAGTTTACTTACCAAAGCCTTTTTGGCTTTTTGATAGAAATATATGGTCACTGATGGCTCTGAGTTCAGCTTTGAGGTGAACTGTTATGTTTGGGGTTTTTTTTGCTATTCAGAGTCTGTAGGTAAGTTGAGAATTTGCTTTTAGTAATTTATTTTGTTATTGGGAAATGAGGTTGCATACTATCTAGAATGAATACTAGACGCTGAATATCAGTGTATTTTTAGATAATAATAACCTCACTGAAGTTAACGATGTGGCCAGTCAAAGCAAGAATTATAATGATAAAGTTTCTTTGATTTTCTGTTCGAGTTCAACAATATATAATGTCAGGCTTTTTTCAGTATTACCCTCTGTATAATTGTTTTCTTGCACTTTATATCTAATATAGATACATATGCAATAACCTATTCTGTCTATGTATATGTGTATAATAAGTGATTAATACTGTATATCATGGTTTATTGCATATACACTGTATAAGAAGTCTGTGATTTCAGCCCATTTCAGAAAAATGTTGATATATGTAGCAGTTTAACTTGGCTGGCAGCCAAACACCACACATTAGAAGTATTGACTTGGTCCTTCATTGATTTGCCATTTTTCCCAATCTAAAATTTCAAATGGATGCTATATTTTGTATCATGGCCAAAAAAAGCCACTGTCTTACTATAAGCTTTAAATATGTGGAGACCAATAAAGGTCCTCAAGCAGCAATTTCAGCACTTTCCTTGTGTGCTTTTCTACAGGTTTTGGCTATTTGGGTTAACTGGTAACTGGTTTGGTTACTGCTTTTTCTGCTAGCAGATTCACTTATAGTAGGTATACTTTATTAATATATACTGCAGATTCCTTCTGAGGATGAACTTCTTGACTCATCATGCAGTTAAGAAGAATTACAAGTCATGACTTGAAATGTCTGTCCTCTGAATCATTCAGAGTGTAGCAGTCTCTGGGCAGATGCCATCAAGTTCTAGCTAATCTCTTCTGTTCCAAAACAAAACCAAGCAAATTAATAAAAACTAGTTTAGTCTTTATGAGTAAAGATATTTCCCTAAAAAAACAGAATACAAATCAGACCAAAGCATAGATGGGAACTAGAGAGTAGCAGCTCCATGTCTCATAGGGGATGGCAAGGGAGAGAAATACAGCCAGAATGCACACTTTCTCCATAGCTGTAGTATAAATGGGAGCAGGAAAGGAATCTCCAACCATTGTCATCTTCAGTACAGTACTGCTCAAGATACCAAACTATCACTTACTCGTGAGGCTGAGCCAAGCCTCATAAAACAAAGTAGTGCAGAGGAGCAAACCAACACTACTTAGCTCTAGAACTGAGAACTGAAATTGTTTCCTTTAACTAGATGGACTGCTTAAGAAAAGAAATAATTTTAAAAAAAGGAATAATAAATTTAGTGGGATGCTAGCCATTGCTGGTTTTTCTCTTCATGATCTGTTGAGCTCCTCAGAAGGCTCTGGTAGAGTTCAGCTGATATTTCTGATTAAAAAGGAGTACTGGTTCTCATGCTGCATCCCAGGGTAGCCTCTTGGGTGTGTTATTTTCTTTTCAGTCCTACTGTGCTCTTTTATTGAACAGGTTGCCTCTTTCTAACATGCTACGTGGTTTTTGTCAAGTTTGGTTCTACTCTATTTCTGTGATCAGAATTACCAATTGTATTTTTTCTGCTTCTGACAAGGCCCATCAACTCAGATAATTTCTTGCTGAGGAAAAGCCCTGCTGCATAACTAATAGAAATAATATACATTTGGAATTGCTAGATCTTGGTAATGTTCTAACACCTTAAGAATACAAATTATTTTAACTTGATTTTGTTGATGTAGATATGATTGATACATTTATTTCCTTTGTTTCCATTCATGGTGCTTTTTATTTTTAAATTAACTACTGAATTATATATATATTCAAAACTACCTGTTAATGCTACAGCTTGCTTTAACTGCACAGAGCCATAAACTGCAGTAAATACAGTGGTATATGCTTTTGCTGTAATTCCCATTCAGAGCACTGTATGACACTAGTAGAACATTAGTGTAGTTTTGGTGTTGTATGTTGGTAAGGTTTTGGTTCAATAGCATCTAACGGGAACTTTTTTATTTTATGTAGGGAGCAGAAGAAAGCACTTAATTTTCGATGATCAGGATTTTGCACATTAGAAGATCATTTCAAGCAGCTAATAGCTATGGCTGATCTGAGTTTATCAGTTATTTATAACAGTCAAGGCATATTTGCAGCTTGCACATTTATTTCAAGGTACTTAAGTTCAAATACACATAGCAGCATATCCAGGGCAGCGCAGAGCTCACTGCAGCACAGAAAGCTGCATTATTCACTAACTTTGTGGTCAGGCTTTGCAGCCTGCATCAAGTTCTCTGCTGCTATGGCTACGCATTTATTTGCAGTAACATTACCCAAGGTAATGTTATCTGAAGTGCATGAATACAAATTTGAGATGCAGCTTTGATTGCATTTATATGTACCTCAAATACAACAGAAAGCGTTTTTCTTTACAAGTGGATAGTATTCAAAGTGTTGTGAGTAAAGAAAAGCTATAATAAAATGGAAATAAAAAAATATACATTGCTTTTTGAGACTGCAAAGATTGAAAAAATCTTTCTGTTGCAATCAGTAATTGGATTGTGGACTATACTTCCAAAGGTAACAACAAAGTCTTGTTTCTATATTCAAATCAAATTTCCATGGTAAGAGATAGCTGAAATTACTATAGCTGTTTGTTCAGTAAATCTATAAACAATAGAATAATTTTCATGTCACATTTAATCTCAACCATTTTAAACACCTCTGTTAAATAAAATCCTTGTCAAGCAATGTCATTCTGGTCCCAATTAAGCACAAGAAAACCCTTTTTTCATGTTCGTTGGGTATTTTTCATCTCTTATTCGTAATAGAACTGTCATCTGAGGTTCCTATTAATGCCTCTGCTACCTTATTTTTGACAATCATAGCTGACAATGAGCTCAGGCTCATCTTAATTCTTGAAACTGACAGTGCAACCACTTAGAGGTCACTATTTTATTTCATCATTTCTGTATATGACAGCAAACTGTGATTGACATTTCAACCTAATTTTTTCCTTATTTTTTTCTTAAGTCTGTGTATGTTACTGCCTTTTCCACAACTGTATGCAGTGAGCATTAGGAAGTACCTATCACTGCAGAAATAATAAAACCTGTGAAGTAACTATTTACCCAGTGCATGTTAGTAGTAAAGATGCATTCTTCAGCACTGCCAGTTCTTCATAGTAGATATTGTTTTGAAGGCACTATGTGTGTTAGCTTGTTCTTTCTGGGTGTGATCTGAAAACATCAGTGTTTGTACCTCTGATGGATAAAATTTTTGTAAGGCTTTGTGAAGTTTTACTTGATATGCAAGTTTCCTTGGCAGAAGACTTGGAATATCTGTAGGCACTGTTATGAAATGAAAACATGTAATAGGAGTTCTATTTAAAATAAACAAACAAACAAAATCTTAGTTCTCAGTTGTTCCCATTTTAAGACCAAAGCTACCCTTCAATATTGACTTCATGGGTCAAGTAAAATTTCTACTTATTCTAATAGAAATAATTTCCCTGAAGCCATCTGCACTGTTTATTATAAAGAGGTTTTTTCCGGGAGCAGACAGCAGAGTTCAAAGAAATTGTGGCCATAAGAGTCAGTTTTGCATGTGTGGGGAAAAAAATATCCAGAGAAGGAAAGTGAATTTACTCATTTTTATTTTTTAGAACTATTTTTGTATTGCCATAGTTGCATGCACATACAGTTTCTCACAGAGATGGCCCTGAAGAATTTACATTCCAAAATATCTAGGAATAAGATTAATTTTGATGTGAAGTTTTTACGATCTCTTTCTAGTGATCTCCCTCTCTCATAATGTTGGAGTGGAGGAAAGATTCAAGTCAGAAGGTATGACAGCCAGCAAAAAGAGTTCTGGATGAAAAATTACAAATTTTGATTTTTTTTTTCCAGAGCCTTTCCAACAAAGTTAATAAACTCAACCTTTATAGTAAGACTGACATAAAGAGAGCTATAAAACAATTGTTTATTTAACTATATATTTATTTTTAACTGCTACAAAATGGATGCAAGCTCTGTTAAGAATGGAAAAGGGTATTTCAAATTAGTAGTGAATGGATACTATTACTGTGAAAATATTGGTATAGAAAGAAAAAAAAATTGTTAACTTGCCCTGAGTATAAGCCAAACACACACTGTCAACCATAGCATTACCTGTATTTAGAAAAGGCGAGGAGGAATTGTAATCCTACAAAAACTGTCTGTGTCTGTTTTATTACTTCCCTTATAAAGTCTTCTGAGATTTCCCTTATAAATTCTTGTGAGATTTCCCTTATCAACTCCTATGAGTAAGGTGAAACACATATCCTCCATTCTGTGTCTTATAAATACATGTGAAAATAATATAGACAAGAAAGAAAATCAATGCTTTTTAAGAGTAAAAATTTTAGGTGCCACCTTGAGACAAGGTGGAATTTATAATGGGGCTTATTCTCCAGAGGTTTGACAATTCCATTCCTAAAGTGAGACCCTTTGAAGATGTCAAATTAGGCACTCAGAAGAGCTAATTGCTTTTTTAAATATCTTGCCAGTGTTCATTGGTATTAGTTGAATAAGACCATTTCTCTCAAAGGAGGCAAGGACATTTTCTGCAAGGTAAGAACTGTGGCAAAAAGGTGACATTTGAAAGCAGTGACACTGTATATTCCATAATTGCACATACAGTAAATGTCAGCTTCATAATTGTCTAGCTAGGTAACTGGATTTCCAAAAGCTACAGCAGGCAAGTTATATATTCAAAGCGGTCTTCTGAATATGCATCAGTGGACAATCTTAAATCTGCGAAGGGAGCTGGAAATTACCAACAATTTACCCATATTTGTCTTTTCATTGTTTAATCATGCAGAACTTCCCATTCAAAGACAATTACTGAGTTGATCTGTATAGCAAAGAGGTTCTGTCACTTCTCAGAGAACTTTGCAAGTCTATTCCCTATTTGTGAAACAAGATTTTAGGTATAAATTTACTAGACTCTCACTTCTGTTTTCTAAATGTTAAGAAAAAGTAGTATCTAAACTCCTGACTCTTTCTTCAAAGGCTTTAAGAAATCTGATCCAAATATAATAAAATATGTATCTACTGAACCATAATGCTCTTTATGTTGTTATTTATATGTATCTTCTTTAAAATGTTATCTTTCTTTAAAAAAAAAAAAGGATTATATATTGAGTGGAGAAATTTCTGCAGCTAAACATTAGAAATTATTTTTTTCTGGTTAAAAGACTCCACTGGGGACTAAATCTGGAATGAAAACAAACAGTGTAGCAGCCCTGCCCTGAGTCTTTTTTTGTGGCTTGAGTGATTTCTGGTTAATGCAGCATTGTTTAGTCAGTAATTCAAAAGATGTAGAGAAAACACAAAATGTTACTTATTAAATTCTTTAAGCACACTTCTTAATTCATCTTTCTTTGCCATGTAAGTGAATGTGCTCCTTTAATATTCTGGGGTTTTTTTCCTCCTTTGGGAGAATTTAGTTTCATTTTTTTCCTAACTGGTTATTGCAACAGAGCAAAAATGTACAGTGTGAGAGAAATACTGGATTTATGTTTCTGCCTGATTTTTTTTTTTTTTTTTTTTATTATAAACCAGTGCTCTGCAAAGGTACAAATAAAGAACATTAAATAGATGAAGTGAAAACAAGGGTATCCTATGCCTTCTTACAGTTGGGTAGAAACACTTGGAAGCTTTACTTTCAAGTTTTGGAATACTCTAAAGGGAAATTGACATTGAAGTTGAACCAGAACTGGTGGCTGTGTCTGTAAGTTGCTTGATAAATGTAGTATCATCTTTGTTTCCTTCCAAAAATAGATGAGTCTTGTATATTTCCATCATATGTGCCTAAGGCAAAATCTACATCAATCACCCAGCAAAGTAATCAGAAGTGTCAAGAGACTTTTTCTTGGTGGCTCAGACTTAAGAGATCATGAGTAGCAAAAGAAGGAAATGTAGGGGGCAAATGCAGCTTTCACCTGAATGGCAGAAGGAAAGATGATAGCCAGACTTACACTGAATGATTTGAAGTAGTGTAAGGTAGTTGGACTATAACTCCTCTTTTGATGTAGCTTACAAATCCAAGATTAGAAGCTATAGTTTAAGTAATTTCAGGAAAAAAAATACTTGGATTTTGAAAGATATTGGGCTAATCAAGAATCTATTCATTTTAAGCATACACTGTAAAGTCGTTTGACCCTTGTTCTCGGCATGGTAATGTTTGTTTTTTTTAAAAAAAAACAACCCAAACTTTTTAAAGCAAGATCATTTAACCAAACAGAAAAATGACTTGAAGTCCATGCCATTTCCTAGCAGTTTTTACTTCCTCAAAATTTGCAAAACCCAAGATTGCTAATATATACTCTTTCTTCTTTGAAAGACTATAACAATGCCTTGTTAGTAGCATGGTCTTTCTGTTACAATATTTTGTCATTAAAAAGAAGACTTTTGTAATGTGAGGATTTTTCATTTTATCAGGGTAAAGAGTTTTTCTCATGCTTTATTGTCTCATTATATTTATCTATATAGAGGAGTCAAAGAAAAACCGTTATCTGACCCTACAAATTTGACCAGATTTGCTTTAGGTTTTCAAGTCTAAAAATGGAGGTTTAGAAAACTAAAAGTGAATTTATTTTACATTGTGTTCAAACTTGCAGTCTTTGATTTTCTCTCTCCTTGTGGCATAGCAAAACTATAAAATAAGAAAGTGAAAAGATAACATCAAGTATACTTAGTGTCATAAACAGGGAAATGGAATGAAATATGTGGAAGCAGATTTTCAGCATGGACAAATAATTATTCCACAGTTTTCTTTTAATCTGTTTTCTTAGGCTTTAAGCTGTTTCCTTGTATTTGAAAAAAGATGAGTGTACATGATACGTTACAATAGAGTACACACACGAATACTTGAATTAGCTCTGGATGGACTACTTTGTCTACTTGAAGCAGGATAGCTTCTAGGCCAGGAACAAATTTGAGTATCACAACTGAGTTTTGGGGTTTCAAAACAAAATTGGGTATCAGTCTACAGCACCTGATTGAGCTATGAGTTTCATGAACTATTTTCTGGAGAATTTTAACAAGCCTTAAACCCCAGAAAAATAGGATGCACTGCCATAATGAACAATCTTTTAATACATTTCTATTTCTAAAATCTGAATTAACAATTTTAGTAGGTTATATATTTTTATACCTAGAATCACTTTGTCATTTGAGTTCTTCCCTGCCTCCATTTCCTGCTAAGGCCCAAAGATGTTGAAAGAGGGGAAACTATTTTAAATAATCTGTAAACAGGATGTGCCTCTAATTTTGCTCAATTTACTGACAGTTTGATTTATTTAAAATATGAGATTAATTCCTACTTCACTGAAAATTAAGTTGTAATAGCAGGAAATGGAGAAGTTTGTATTAGTATTATAGATATGTGTCACATGGAATGGAATGGAAAGAAAATCACCACTGTTTTGGTATAAACATCTTGGATATTTGAATCACTGGATTTGATAACATTTGTTATTTATAGTGAAACTCTGTGAGCAGAGGGGCTAATGAACAGAAGGGAACGTTCCAGGAACAGGGAAAACATGGTTAAATCCTCTCCCTGAGAGAACAATGGAATCTGGATGAACCAGGGTTAAAGGCAACTGAGTGACTTTTCATTACCCAGCTTAACTTTGGCACCTAAATTTTAATGGTCTTTTAGTTTGGTAACTGAATTTATTAACAAGAGAATAAATTAGTATCAGAATTATGCACCTTAACTGAGAGGCAGCAGTTTGAGGTACTACAGATGTGTTAGCTGGAGAAATAAATCTTCAAAGTGGAGACTGATGGGCTACACTGATCTTCAGTTTTCTCCCGCCTCCGGAGAAGGGATCAGAATATACTCTATTAATACATAAAGGCTTCTATTGCTTTTATAGCTTTGTATAAGATTGGGGTTAGTTTTTTACTGTAGTCATAATTACATTTGGGTTTTTTGTTTTTTTGTTGTTTTGGTTTTTTTTTTGTTTCCTTAGTTTCAAAAGTAGAGGTTTTTACTGTAGTCATAATTACATTTGGTTTTTTGGGGGTTTTTTTTGTTTCCTTAGTTTCAAAAGTAGAGATTCCTCCTCAAATACTTCATTTCCTTGTCAAAATTGTTTTCTCTTCCCATACAAACAGTCTCTTGAGAAATCTATCTGAGGACCTATTCATATTTCAGTTGGTGCATTTTATTGCTGTCATCACCAGTGAAAGTTCCTCTTATGTTCTAAAATATAAATATTTTCATGGATACATCTTTTCCATGAGAAAGTAAACTTTGTGATATCTAATCTTTCACTCTACCATCATTAGTTCAAGAACTGGCTGTGTCAGTCTAATGATTCCAAACCTGCTGATAACCCATATGAACATAATGCCAAATTAGACAATTAGGCTGTTGGAGGAGCTTGAGAAGGACTCTGTTAAATTTTGGTCAGTGTTTAAAAAATGAGATGAGATGAAATGAGACCTACATCAGAAGAATTGTTAGATGCTGGTACAGTTCCCTATCCTTTCCTCTGGTCCTAAAACATTCTGGGAGGGAGGGGGTTTGTTGGCTTTGGTTTTGGGTTGTTTGGGGTTTTTTCACAGTTTACACTGTTTGGTTCTTAAGCTGAAATCTACAGGGTCTGCTTTACAGATGTACCAAACTTCTACAACTTCAGTGAAAACAGTAGGATCAAAGGATTAGACATGTAAAGTGCTTTCTAATGTTAATTACTCTGGGATATCAGGTATTAAGCATTTTTAACTGATCTCACAAAATTAATGTATGTATTTAATCTCTTGAAGAGAGAAAATACCTCATAAATCTAGATACACAGTTTAGGGAGCTTAGGCTCCTTATTCTGGCTAGAGCGAGGCACATACTCATACAGGAATTAGCTTATATAAATTGTTAATAGTCAATGAGTTCAGGCCTCTGATTTAAAGTGCTTGAGGCTAAAAGACCTGAAGAGGTTTCTCCATGTTTTAATTCCCTATCTATAATAAAGTTAATAAAACATAACACAGCACACTCAATACTGAAGATAAAACAATGGCTTGCATAACTATTCTTTAGGATAGTATATTCTGTGCTAGGCAATGAATGATACAAGTTCGTATAAAGGGGGAAAAAGAAAAAGTAATTATCTTACAGTGCATATATGTATATAAACATTTGCATTAAATTTGGCTAGGTAGCTTTCTCCTTCCAAATTCTGCTACTTTGATACTCGTCTCTCTCCCTTTACTATACAGTGTTTGTGTAATTTTTATCATACTGATAGCTACAATGATAATATTTTTGAGGGTACTAATGTTTCATTAGACTAGCAGGATTAAAAGTAAATGAATCAGTAGTGTGGCTTTAAGTTATGTAACCTTCCTGGTATGCAAGGTAAGTTCATTATTTTAGCATAAACAGTAAATGACGATTGATGCATGAGTAGTTTCAAACTCTGTTTTGGCTATTCAGCACAGAATAAAAAGTACTTTTCTACCAGGTAATCTCTAGTTTTATAATTGTACTGTAGATGGTAGTCTTCTCCTTTCCCTAAGAAATATAAAATCGTTTTAATTCTTTGTGATCCATCATCAGGCAACTACTCAAAAAAGTAACGTACTTAAATGCTCTCAAATGTCCAGTAGCAAAAATAAATGAAGGGCAGAGTGCATTAAGGGATTTCCAGTTGTTTCTCACAGGGCAGAGAAGACTGCCGTGAGAGAGCTCTTGGGATAGCTCCTACTCATGCTGCCTTTAGCAATAGCTTCCTGACTAATCAGTCTCCAAGCATACCCCAGTGCTTTAAGTCTGTTCTTTCTCTGTTGCCAGCCACTGACTGAAAACAGGACACAGCCAATTACTCTCTGCTGAGTTTACCCAGTCTCTGTTTATCCACCTAACAGCAGTTGTGTGAAGATCATTTTATTGAAAACTTTTTATGTAGTGAGATCTCCTATGATAAAATGTTGGGTTTGTTTCAGTGGGATCAAAAATACATTAATCTTGCTGTCTAAGATCGGATGTTGGATTATTTGGAATAGTTGCTTCCTATGGGATGAAAAACAAAGCATGCCAAAGTGGAATTATTTTCTTCCTTTTCCATGTTCCAGTGGCAGTCAATTAAAAAAATGTTTGTCTTTATTATCGAAAGTTAAAAAATAAACTGTTAGTGACTGTCTTTAATTGAGGATACTACTAGCTATATCCTAATTTTTTATTTTGGGGTCCCATCTTCCTTCATGGGTCTTTTTTACTTCCTTTCTATTTATTGCTGAAGCTGAAACTGTGATACCTAATGATAGTTTTTCTTGTTCTCAGCCACATCTTGTCGCTCCCTTATTCTAAGGCCATCTCTCTTGGTCATCTGTCAATGCTATAGTACATTAGAATATTCAACAGTACCACTTAACTGTAGTATATAAAACATTTTACTCGTACTTCAGTCTGTAACTGCAGATTTACCCTAATAAAAAGGGCATTTTTGACCTGTACCAATAAACTATAAAATGCACTGTTGCCTAAATGAGAATATTATATATTATAGAAATCTTCTGTACTCACATTAGTCATCATAAAACTTTGGTATAATTGTGCATGTTAAAGGAGCTAAGCAACCAGAAAGGTTGCAAAGGGATCTCCAGCTAATGCTTTCTGAGAAATCAGTAGTAACACAGAATACAGTGTACTTTTGATTGTTATTTTTCAAATAACTGGAAGTACAAAGGGATGCATTAAAAATTATGTTTTAGCTTGCTTATGAGAAAGCTAAATGAGAGGCAAGTCAGCAATAACTTAAAGTAACATACTGTCCAAATGTCATAAAATATTTTTAAATGAAATAGTCATGTGGCTTATATCCTTTTAAAGATCTGGGGGGAAAGGTGGTGAGGTGGGGTTCAAGCATCATGTACTCAGATCTCCCATCCAAACTGGGTGTCATTCAGAATCTGGACTTGCTCAAACATTGCTGTAAGATGCACTTTAAGAACTGCTAGCAAAAGTATTACACCATACAAGCCAACAAGGTTTTCTTCATCTGTGTTTCTACAATGCTAGAGCATTGACTAGTTACAGGGTATTTTCTCCTATACTTAGCACTTCTCTGCTTTTAATTTAGCCCATTAAAAAGAAACAAACCAGCCACAAAAAAACCAAAACAGGGGTTTCTTCTTATTTTTAGTTTGCAAATCTTTATTCCCTTAGCCTGTGTTGGTGTAGTGAAAATTATTTAAATGTTTGCAGTAAGTAATACATTCCTGCAAATGATAAGAGAACTTACTTGGTCAGGAACACTTTTAAGAAGAATACTAACTGCATTTTATATGGAAATAAAGTTTGACTAAAATTAATATTTCAAGATCTAGTTTCACCAAACCTGAACTGAACAAGTTGGGAGAACAACAGGAAAGTATGAGAAATCAGAAAGCTCTTTCTAAGCTGCGAATGTGTAAAGAGCACTCCACTGTCTTATTCTCTTGGCTTCAGTTGCAGTTTTCAGCCCTAAATTTTTTTTTTTTTTTTTTTTTTTTTTTCCACCCCCGATTTAAACACAGGAAAATTGTCCACCTTCAAAAACCAAACTGAGTGCAGTAAAATTATGTAATCTGTTAGTTTTCTTGGAGCATGATGAGCATGCTAGTGGAGAAGTGCCCTTCAAGGTGCTTTATATTCAGAAAACACTGCAGCATTGCTGCCCCAAACAAGATTTTCAGGTTTTGGAGCTAATGGTATACTTGGTACACTTGCATTGAGGTATACTGGCAAGAACTAGAAAAAGTAAAAAAAAAAGGATATTGCCCTTGAATTGTTTCATTCTGTTGAAGTGTAGTGCTTCCCTGTTGTATCAACTTCTGTTGCATCTCTTCAGGACAAAAAGAGTTTGGTAGTTCTCATGCCACATAATATTAAAAGTACCATAATTGATGTTTCACGTCTTTGTAACACGTTCTTGTTCTGTGTATCAAATAAACTAAAGTTAAGCTCTGAACCTGTGCCATTTTCAAAACTTGTTAAAATCTTTTCCCTTTCTTTTAATGAAAGTAACGTACTTTAAGAGATGTTTTACCTGTCACTTTTGAGGAGTTTTTTATCTTTGAGGTATATGAGCAGAGTAGCGCAGTGTTAGATTTAATATTAGTTCTTATACTTTTATAGAAGTGGTGTGTGGAAGTGAACAAATTCACCCAAAGAAAGTTGAAATATCTTTCAATTTGCTCAGTAAATCAGTCCAGGCTTATTAAGTCAACCTAAATATAGAGATTCTATCAGTTAAACTTTCCACTGGGATTTATGATTGGAGTGCATATAATATCTCATTACTGATCAATGCGCAAGAGATGTTCTGTTGTAATTTATATTCATGGGAAGTATTTGTACATTTTTGTAAATAAAATTCCTTATTTATTAACAAAAATTGAATGAACCTTGAAACTCACTGGATCACAGTGCAACAATCAAACAGAAACAGTGATTTTTCTGGGATACTCTATTTCAAAGTTATGTTTCCAATTAATATTACTTATTTCTTTCTTGTTGTTGAATTATATTTTCAGCAGTTTAAGGAAACAAGAAATACAGTGGTTTAACCAATACTATTTGTCAAACTAAGTTATAGCTTAAAGCAAGTAAATAAGACTATCTTCCAAAGCAGCAACAAGATAATATATAAATTATCCAAGTGCCATCACCAGCACTTATGATAAAAACTTGCATATTTCTTTATCAAAATGACTTTACCTAAGAATTTGATTTCATATGCAGTAGAAATAATAATCTTGTAAGTAGAACTTGGAGCAGGTGGGCTATTAGTTTAAAGAAAAAGTTTCTAGTTTTTTGCTTGTTTGTTTTTAGAAATTGATTGGTTTGTGCCTGTTCTTTTGCGCTTTTGAATATGAAAGGAGATAGGGAAATAAATGATTTCACAGAAACAGTGGTTCTGGAAATGAGATTGTGTTTTGTCTTTTGATAGTCATTTTTTTAAATCTACTCTATTAATAGCCATTCTCTACATGCTAAAAAAAGAAAAGAAAGCACTTCTTTTTTTTGCAGAA
>NW_010330828.1:20329-22722 GCF_000700745.2 Antrostomus carolinensis
CGTGGCAGCTGACATCATAGCCAAACTGACTCTTGGAGACTTCAAGTGTACTAGTTTCTTGTCAAGAGTATTTAATTACTAGCCAGTTCATTGTCCCAGCTGCATTCACATGAGTTAGCTGAAGAACCATTTATAGCCATTATTCAGACTGGAGTTTGCATTTGATAAATTCATAAGCATTATCAAAAAAGTAGTAAGTCTAGGATGTTTTAAAAGATCTAAAAATTCACAGCAGCTTCCTGATTTAAATGTGTGGCCCAACAGGAAAAAGCAGCGTGAAGTTCTCTATTTTGTTTTGGTTAGAAGTTTTGAAGAGTGCTTCTGAAACACTTTATTTACATGTTTTTATTTTCTGGTACAATATTTTCAGTTAATTCAAATTCAGCTCAAATTAAGAACTCCATGTGCTTTGGGATAATTAAATTACAGTCTCCTCTTATCTTGGCTCACCATGCAGACTATTGCCCACCCCTATAGCTGCCTTTACTCCATTGCTATAGCAGCTCTGTTATTTAGGAATAAATCTTTTCTTCACCCCATCAGTTGTTGTGAAAGGAATGTAAACCACCTGTGAAAAAAAATTAGTGTATTTGGATGGACTTCTTGCATTTGCTTGCATGGCTGTGTTCCAGGTGTTTTTATGGCTGTGTAAGGGAAGGAGTAAGAAAGGTATTCCAACTGTTCCTGGTTATTAAAATTGACCTGAATGTACTGGGGAGGGCTGGGAAGGGGAAAAAACAGGATGAAGAAAAACAGATCTTTATGAATTAAGGTGGGAAATAAAGAGGGAGGGATGTGAAGGGTGGGTGAACGAGTGTATTAGCCTGAGCCGCGGCTGCCACGTTGGGGAGCATCAGCTATGAGATGCCCCCACGTTGTCCGGGCAACCCGGGTTGCCATGGCGACCATGGCTGCAAGACGAGTACCAGTGACTACCGCCCAGCCCTCCCAGGGCTGCGGATGCCAGCGGGGGGTAAGAGAACTCAAAACCTTTCCCTAGCAAAATGTGTGTGTTCCTGGCTGAAGGGAGGCCCAGCCAAAGCTGTTCCAAAAAGCTGTTGCACGTTCAGCAAAACTTTCGAGCCGCAGGTGTTTGTTTCTGGTGGTTGGTGACAAGAAGTGATACAGCTTAAAAGGCAAGTTTGGAGAACAAACAAACACTGATACTACTCCAAGCAACTACTGATGATTCAGGTTTTTTAAAAAAATTATTTATTTTTAAGTACTTCTGTAGGAATGCACATGGTTACTAGTAGCACATGCACTCTAATTGCCTTCTGTGAAAATGGCATAAAAATTAAATTTTCCCTCTTATTTGTTAATATGTAGCAGTGAGCTTCAATGATAGTAACAAAGTCACGTAATATTTCTTGGAGAAGTGGGCATTAGATGTAGTTTCAAATGTGCATTGTACTTATTCACATTTCAATGGAGCTTTTAAGCCATGTGCATACCTTTATATACCGGAAAGGATCCTTAAAATAGCCAGTTACTCTCAACCTTAAATATTTCATCAAAGGACATCATTTGAGTTTGTTTCTGAAAGGTAAAAATTGGTTCACAATTAAAACCAGTATTTTTAGACTACTGAGATTTGTATTACCATTGCACCACATAAACTGGCTTAAAAGACAGAATATTTGTCTTTCTGCTTTTCTGTCCTGTCTGGGCACATATATGTATTTATAACATTCAATCCTCTCACTCAATTCCTTCCTTTAACTCTAGGCAGATGTTTGAAACTGCTTGTGAAATGAGGGTTTTGTTGGGTTTGATTGGTTTTGTTTCAGGTTGGATTTTTTTGGCTTGTTTTTTTTTGGGAGGGATGAGGGTGGGGATGGGGTTGGGGAATTAAAGTTGTTATGGGATAGCCAGAAAGATTTAGGATAAATCCTAGGCTGAAGATAAACATGGTAGTTCTTCCATAAGTGAATCTGTCATTGAACAGCAGGCTGACTGCCATCAAGAAGAAGCACTTCTGCCACTGTAGATATATTTTGTGAAAGGGAGGAGTTATGGTATGGGTTACTCGTTGAGGAGTTTGTGAACATGTTACCTGAGAGAAATATCTGGAGCAGAACTGTGCATATCTATTCTAGTGGGAAGACAAAGAGAAGGGCAAAAAATAAATGTTACCAAAAAAGTACATTTTTCTGCATTGTATTGAAAACTGAAATTTCTTTCCATTTGGCATGAAATATTTACTTTTCTGGGAGAAAGGAAGAAAAGCAATACAGAAAGGAGATGGATGTTACTGCCTTTGCTCAACACCCAGATTACTTCATCATTTAGCCAGGATATGAGAAACACGGATTCACTTTCTTTCCTTTGCTTGAGAATATTTATGAATTTTCTAGAAACAAACAAGTCAGCTACATAACAGGTGAGCTACT
>NW_010330828.1:22744-74192 GCF_000700745.2 Antrostomus carolinensis
TATGAGTAGTGGAACAATCCCAGTGGGCTGAGAGTCGAAATTAAGTCTCAGTGAGAAATGGGTTTGACAGAGTTAAAATATCCAGCCACTGCATTGGATCATCAACTGACTTTTTAGGTGAAGTTGCAAGGTTTATGGCCTCAGTTATTACCATGTAGATAACCATTAGGGCATAAAATCTAAGAAGATTTAGACTGATCTGTAGACCTGTTTTGTGAGGTGCAGAATTTTCTGTGTGCATGATGTGCTAGTAAAATCAAAAGAAAACATGCCTGCAGCCTTTCTTTTCATATCTTTCATACAACCCTTCTTTTTGTAATAACCCATGACAACATGCCACAATAAATGATAGGTTTTTTAATCCATCTTTGGAGAAACACAATCCCAAGACACCTTCCTTGAATACCTTGGGAATAAAACATACTCTCTTTGACATAGTTCTGTAGATCATAAGACCAATACTACTACTTTATGCTTTTTTTTTTTCTTTCTCTTCTTCCTTTTCTTTTAGAGGTTCATGTTTTGCTACAGGATTCAAATGAACATAGTGACTTCATATTTTTACAGATCATCTCCCTCATTGCCCTTTTCTGGGTTCTTCATGGGAGAAACTGTTTTAAAAAGATGATGCATCAATTTAGGCAGAAGCAAGATAAATTCTTCTACAGTTTCAGGAAAATGTCTCTTGTATTTTTATTTCAAGTAATCATCAATATGATTTAAGTACCAGTGTGCAACTACTAACCATTCATTTCCTGGATATTTTATTTATTTATATTTTTTTCTTTATCTTCCTTATTAGCCATTGGTTATAGTTAAGATAAGCATTGAAAAGCACAGCGTAGGGATCTAATGCCCCTACCATATTTTCTTACACAACAGAAGGATAAAAGGTAGCATTTAGGTTAGGCTTTCATCCCAAATGAAAATATTTGTGATGCGTTGGCCCTGGCTGGACACCAGGTGCCCACCAAAGGCCACTCTATCACTCCCCCTCTTCAACAGGACAGGGGAGAGAAAATGCAACAAAAGGCTTGTGGGTCGAGATAAGGACAGAGAGAGATCACTCACCAGTTACTGTCACGGGCAAAACAGACTTGACTTTGGAAAAATAATTTTAATTTATTACCAATCAAATCAGAGGACGATAATGAGAAATAAAACCAAATCTTAAAACATCTTCTTCCCACCCCTCCCTTCTTCCCAGGTTTAACTTCTCTCCCGATTCCCATCTCGTCTCCCCAGCGACACAGGGGGAAAGGGAATAGGGGTTGGGGTCAGTTCATCACACGTTGTGTCTGCCGCTTCTTCCTCCTCAGGGGAAGGCTCCTCACACGCTTCCCCTGCTCCAGCGTGGGCCCCCTCCCACAGGAGACAGTCCATGAACTTCTCCAACGTGAGTCCTTACCATGACTGACAGTTTTTCATGACCCATGCTGACATAGGTCCTTTCCATGGTGCACAGTCCTTCAGGAACCATCTGCTTTAGCATGGGTCCCCCACGGGGTCACAATTCTCAACAGCAAACCTGCTCCAACCTGGGCTTCTCATTGCACAGGGACCACAGGTCCTGACAGTAACCTGCTCCAGCACAGGCTTCCTGCAGGGTCACAGCCTTCTTTCTGCTGTGGCGTGGAGTCCTCCACGGGCCACAGGTGGTCATCTGCTCCACCATGGACCTCCATGGGCTGCAGGGGGACAGCCTGCCTCACCATGGTCTTCACCACAAGTTGCGGGGAAATCTCAGTTCCAGCGCCTGGAGCACCTCCTCCCCCTCCTTCTTCACTGACCTTGGTGTGTGCAGAGTTTTCTCTCATACCTTCTCACACCTTTCACCAGCTGCAAAATGCACTGGGTTTTTTTGTTTGTTTATTTTTTGGGTTTTTTTTCCTCTTCCCTTTCTTAATTATGTTATCACAGAGGTGTTATCACTGTTGCTGATGGGCTCAACCTCAGGCAGTGGCAGGTCCATCTTGGAACTGTCTGGCATCAGCTCTGTTGGACATAGAGGAAATTTCTGTCAGCTTTTCACAGAAGCCACCCCTGTAGCCCCCCCACTACCAAAACCTGGCTACGCAAACCTGATACAATATCTTTTCTGGTCTATACATTTTATGAAACAATGAATTCATTTTTTCTTGGGTTTTACATTGTATTGCGGGCATCTTCCATCATCTCATCAACCCACTCATTTCTCAAAATGAATTCCTAGGTTTTGATATATCTGTCACAGTGAAACATAAGGAAAAAACAAAACAAAGCAAAAGAAAACTTCTCTTTTGCATGGGCTACACATTAAGGATTCGGGTAATCTGTTGGCAGTGACATGATAACACTTTAGGCATAAGTTTTCATTTGGAAAGCAGGTGAAATTTTTTTACTTTCCATAATGTAAGAGAGAAGCCTCTTGTTTAATTCACCTCTGGCATTCTACATTTGTATGTCATTTGTTCCTTTAAAGCCCATGGGTCTTTTGATGTCTTAGTCTACCTGTTAAATACAAAATATCTGAGAAGGCTGTTAGTCAATTTCATTTGCCCTAAGTACCCAGGGAAGGAGACTCAGAGAGACGAGTCATGTACAAACTGGTTATAGTCTCTTAGCCTTGTTATAAATACAAGCGTAAGATCACAAAAGACGTTCAGTTAAAAATAAAAGGAGAAAAAAAAATATGGCAGCACTCAGGAACATCAGAAAGTTTCAGTCAGCCTGTGCACATGACTCTGTTTTGGTTGTTTTAGGGTTTTTTGTTTTTGTTTTTTTTTTTGTAAAGTTGAATGTCCCGAAACTGCCAGGAATCAGTTTGAGTTACTTCAACTCATTTTGCTGTGTTCTTTCATGAATCCTTTACAGTGTAGTATAGGGAATCTTGTGAATGCCTTTGACACTGTTAGGTTTTTTACAGAAGGAAGAACAGAATTATCTGTTGATCAGTCCATATTCTCCCCCAGAAGAGTACATATTTTAGTGTTCTGTTGTAGAAGAGTTAGGTGTTAATGGGGCTATTTTCTACTGATTTAACTACGTGATATTAATATTATAGATCAGAAAAAAACTTTCTAATTTATTTAAATAAAGACTTTAGTTAAAGCAAGTATTACCAATCCAAATAGCAACATTACTATAAAGTACCACTATAGAAATATCATTGTTATTTTGAGTGGAAATATAGCATGACTTGTGTCCCAACATGTGAATATAAACCATTAAAACAGTATTCCCCCCACTGCAACATCGACTGGAAAACAGAGTGTAAAAGACCTTTATTTCTTAAGCACATGCTATAACCTGATAAATACCATGGTTCAGAGCTTCACATGTGGCAGTAAAGTTGAAACATTCACTAACTGCTTTAAGCAAATGAAGATTGCAATTCATTTAGTGATACAGCTCTTTTCAGATCAGCCCTGGAAACTTTTATGTGAAGCAGATCCATGTATTATGATACATAGCGTCTCTGATGCCACACAACTCATTGTGCCACTTAGTAGATTAGTGAATTCTGTAATATAATGCAAGTTTATATTTGTAACTGCTCATGATTTAAAATATTATAATTATTCTTTTTCATGTTTGTAGAATATTGAACATCTACTACCTTCTTTTATAGCATCGACATCCTAGCTGATCATGGTAGGAAGAATACAGAGCTTATCTATCACCTCATGCTTGAAAAGTCTGAGTTTCATTTAAATAATTCACTATTCTAACTTGCATGTATAATTACTGGAAGGCCATCATAACGGGTCAGAAAAAGCAATTTCTTTTTGTGTCAGATGATAGTATTACCTAATAAAGAGAGAATTGCAGCAAAAATAGGTGTAGATATATTGTTAAGATTACAGAGCATGATTCTCTTGGTTCTTCCTCTCATCTTTAAAAATGATTGATGCTTTATATTTGGTAAGTGTTGCTCTGGTGACAATGTATAGGAGATTCTAACAGAAACTAGTTTTATATATTAACCTTCCTGAATAGTTTATGCGTTAAAAATTATAACGGTAAAGTGAAACCAGATGAACTGAGTAGAGCTGACAGCACCTTTCTGAGTGATGAAATTGCTATTGATTTATGACAAATGCCAGTAAAAGCAGGCAGGGACTGTTTTGTTGCTGTCAGATGAGAACTGAAAGTAGGCAGGTTTTGTTATCAATCATTTGTTGTCGGTGTAAGACAGTGGCAGGGGGTTATAATTGATTTGATAGCTCCGTCTGACTTGAGCTCTAGTGGCCACCACGGACTGTGGCAGTGCAACAGTGCAGAGGATTGACATGAAAAGGAAGTGACATGACTCCTCAGAGGCAAAGTTGTATGATTTAAAGTGGTATGTTTGTGAAAACATTTTATAAATCAGAAATTTCAGACTGAGATGCAATTTATTGATAGCATACAGTTTTGAAGTCAGTCTGGAAATGGGTTTATCATGTATTGTGGCATTAATTTAATAGGTGTTTTATGACCTAAAAGGATTTGCATGGGTAAAGTGACTATTTTTTTTCTCTTTTCTTTGCCTTGAACAACAGATTACATGATTTCATTCAGTTTAGTCTTTTGTTGAAGCATTTCCCCTGATTATAGTGTCTGTCCCAGTTGTGCCTACCATGACTGTAGAGTATCACTATTACACATTGATCCTCTATAATAGGCTGGGGTTTATGTTTAAAGAAAAAAAAAATGATGGCTATTGGAGACCTGATAGGACTATTGGTAGTCTTAAAGGTGGTCATTTGTTGAGTTTGTATTACAGAAAAAAAAACATTGTTTCTAAGTTTTTGCACACTAAATGTCAAATATATAGATCTTTTAAATATATATCGCTTTCTTAAATTCTTTCAATTTTATTAATATCCCCATGCTAAAAAAAAAATCATTTTGTTTTATGCTGATAGATATTCATTTCAGAGTAACATTGTAGGTAGGATGAAGGAAGAAAAGATGACTGATGGGGTAAAAAGGGATCATATTTCATACTGCTTGTAAAAAAAATCCAGTTTAAAGAGGGTGTTAGGTAGGTAAGAAGTGGAAATCGGCTTCAATTACATGGGTGTTTTGATCAAACACTTGAAGCTAAGATTTAAAGAAGACACAAAAGGAGTATTGAAGTCTGCAAGGAGCCTGGAGAGAGCAAGAAAATTGAAACAACTAGGATTAAAGATGTAGGTAAAGGCAATATTATGGGTATAACCTTGAAGAACTTGAGTTTCTACAACTGCAAAAACTTGTAGTGAGATCACTGTTCCAGCTCCTAAATACATTACTCCAGGAACAGATACTCAAAAAACCCTGTGAGAAGGAAGAGTTTCTGAAAAATTGGGGTTTAATTTTTTTGGACTTCATACAATCTGTTTATCGTCTTACATTTTACCTAGACGCAACCACAGCAAGGCATCAGAGCACAGGTGTAATATGCTACTTCAGATTGCTGAGCAACTGCAATAAATCTAGAAATACTGACTGAAAATCCTACAGGACTCACTCACAGAAAATAATGCATTTGGTTTCTCTACTTTTATGCCACGTTTATATTAAAAACTAACACTGTAAGTTGAGTCAATTTAAGCTGTAAAAAACCCCTGGAAGGTCTGTCCCCCAAGAAGCAGGTCTGGAACTTGCATAAGACAATCTGGGTTAATTACCTGCAACCTTTAAGACACCATTCCAACATGCTGAAGTTCATGGGTTTTGACATAGGTGGAGTACTGAAATATCAAAACTGCTTGTGTCAAAGGTGATTGTGTTTAATGATGTGTCTAAACTAGTGGTGCTTCTGTGTCCTTGTCTCACTATTTCATCTGCTACACTTCTTCATTAATGCTGATCTCTTTATGCTTGTTTCCACAAGCAGTGTATTTTTATATCCTCTGATTTGTTTAATACACTAAGTTCCACAGTTGAGTAGAATGCTTGCTCATTATGGAGCTCGCACTGCACTGAGGACTCTTACTGAGACTTAGAGCTGAAACTGGCTGCTCTGTGCTGATGGTGTGCTCATTATACTATCAGTTTCTAACCTTTACCTCCCACCTTCTCCCTGAAAAAATTCTGAAAAATCACTTCAGTTATTAAACTGGTATTTCTCTCCTCCACTAATCCACAATTTTTGTTTTCTGCTTGCTGTTTTAAACTCCTATGACCTCTTAACAAAATTTGAAGCAAGTCACTAGAATGCAGCGTTGATACTCCAGCCTCTGACCTTAAGGTTACAAATTCTAGGAATTCCTCATCTTTCCTTAGATATTGTGAGCCCTCTCTTCTTTGGGTACAACTATTTAACATGAGCTATAGTAATCATTTCCAAAACCAGTATTTATACTAAATAGATATGAAATCATTAAAAGGTGAAATCTAAATTTACATATCCTGTAAGCTATATAAAGCATGGCATTTGAGCTTAGTTACAGATGGATAAAATGAATAGCTTGTTTTCATTAATGTAATTTCACTATTTCAGCAGCTTGTTGTGAAGCTAATATGTAGTTCCTGATTTTTCTTAGTGTACTTTTTCAGAGACTCTCCTTCTGGTCACCTGCATTAGACCATTAACATTTCGGAGAGCATTTCATTAACATTTACATAGTATCTCATCAGACTGTTCTTTGACTTGATATACCTTGAGACCAAATCACCTCTGAGATTTCCCAAGGTGCTTCTTGCCTCTGAAGCTGGCATGTCAAAAGCCCTAGAAACTTGCATGTTTTTCGATTAGAATATAATTATGGGACTGCAGTTCAAGCAGAGCTTTGAAGGAAGTGCACCAAAAGACACCAAAGACTCCTTACTTATCTTCCTGTTATAAAAGAATACAAAAAAAGAATAAAATAATTATGTATGTAGAGAAAAATAAAAACTGGTGGGTGAGCTGGATGACCTTAAAAACTTTAGAACTCATTTCTATCCTGCCGTCAGTGTCCTCTGAAAAAGTGCATCTCTCCTTTATCCCCTTCCATCCTACATTAAGAAACTCGACTAAAGCTGAACATGATTACTTCCTTAGGCAAGAAACAAATTGCCCCATCTCCAGAAAATTCAAATTCACCTGCATCTGGTCAGGAGATGGTAAACAGGCAACCTTCCTCCTTGCTAGTGTGTTTTTTTCACAAAAGGGACGTTACTGTACCTTTGCAGTAAACTGTGAACAAACAAACTTTACAGCTGTTTTCTATATAATGCTGTTACCTAGCAGTAAGTTGAGATAAATTTAATAACTTTAAAGTGTTTGAAAGTTATCTAACACCTTGGTGGGGAGGGGAGCAAAGCAAGCTTTCAGTGTTTGCCTCTGCAACATTGCCCATTAATCTTTAGGTTAAGTTTTATTTATTTCTTATAAAAGATTTTTTATTTTTAGCTGCTTCTTTATTTTTTAATTTTACTCCCCTTTCTCCTGCCTTGCAGGGTAAGGCCACGCTATATTGCAGTAGATTATATATTTACAGCTTAATACTTCATGGTAGGAGTTTTCAGGGGACACATTTTTAGCTTGAAATTTTAATTGTATGCATTTATACCTAATCTATGTATTCCATTTATACTTTCTGTGGCTTTATTATTATATTTTTCATGGTTTTCTGTCCATTATTGCTTTGTGAAAGACCAATGCAAAAGAGGAAATTGATGAGCTAAGCGAGGTAAATAATACAGAATGTTCCCTTATAGAAGGGAAATTATTTCCTTTATTTCATTTCTTTGAATTGCAGTTGGGCAAATGTGATTTCTAAGTTGGCTATGTCCTTTTTCTAAAGCACTTAAAGACATTTAGCCAGATACTGATGCTTAACTAAATCCTACCGCGATACTGAACAATCTCTACCATTCTTTATCTTCCTACAACCTTCCAGTTTTCCTTTTCACCATATTTTTTCTGTTTTCTTGAACAGAGAGGAGAATATAAACAATGCCTTTGCATTCTTAGAATGTTATTTAAGATTCTGTGTTCTGAAACCTTGCAAACCTAAAAGTTACAACATGATGATCACCTATCACAGTAGTTTTATATTAAGACATTTTACTAGGACAGCTAGTGGACTTTTACTCATCCTCTCATCATTTGTATGCATGCACGTATATGTGTGTATGTTTCTAATGTGTCAAGATGTGTAGCACTTCAAAATATACATTATTGCGTTATAAATATGTATATATCTCAAAATCTTCTGTAGCCATGACAAATTTTCTGTAGTTGGACATGTCTCCAAATTAATACTTCAAGTGTGTGACTATAATATTCATTATCTGCTTCTACATCAGTTTCAGTATATTAATGTAGTGCATGTTGTCTCTGTGTGAAGATGTATTCCAAATGAAAAGAACTAGCTTTAGAAAAGCATTGTAGGTTGTGGTACCTAATACCACTATGAGATTAATATATATAATGTGTATTTGTGTGTTGCTAGAAAAGGATGTGAATATACTTTATGGATAGTAAAAAAGAGAGAAGGGCTCTTCCTTAGTAGGCTAGTGCCCAGGCACCTGGTCTATGGGTAATTTAAAGTTAAAGAGTCTTATCCCAATTCAGGGAGAAAAGCTTAGTGAAAACCTACCGAAAGGGACAACAATTATTCCCAATCATCCTGTTGGGAATCTGGGGGAAAACAATCTGTCATTTTAGTTTGAGACTGGTAATTCTAATCTAGGATGGGTAATCCTAAACTATAGATCAGTCATACAGGTTTAAAGAATAACTATTTGAGACAATAAACATTAAAGTATTATAGTTGGGAATGCAAGTGAGTATGTGTCCTGATCTGTAGATCTAAACACCTTGGTATTCAACTACCATTCTAATATTAAAGCCTTTACATCTACCAAATGTTATGTGAATATCTGGTTATTGCATAGCTCACCAGCTCATTCACTGAGTTACTTCGTCATAATGTCCATGTTCATCACTACAGACCTTTGCATTTTAGAAGTCTAATGTAACAGGTTTTTGAATGTAGTACTTAGAAGAAAATGCAGTAGCTAGGAAGAAAACTGCAGGGGAAAGGGGAGAAGAGTTATCATCAGCTCTGATAGACCCTGACTGGCATAACAGTACATTTTGTACTTCATTCTGCATATAGATACATTTTAAGCTTATTCTAGTAAAAATTCATACATAGTTTTAGTTTTATCCTTGTTTTTAAGCTGATTCAGACTTCTAATGTGACAACAATTATTTCCAGATAAAATTAATATATTATTTTGTTCATGTGGAGCTCAAGTTGATTTGGAGTATTTATAAATTCTTAGAATGTCACTGTGTATATCTGTTCTACAATTAAAAAAAAAAAACACGCAAAAAAACAACTTTGTAGGAAGAATCAGACAAATGCAAATGCTTCAGTGTAGACTGCATTGACTATAATGCTTAAGGAAAGCTCAATCATGCTTTCACTAGGACACTGCAGTACAACTCTGTTCTTATGCCCTTGTCTTATATTGGTCCAGCTTCCCAGAAAACTGAGTTTTAAGTAAGAGTTGTTTGACTATTTTAGATACTTAAGCAATTAAATTTAGAGCTGTGTCTCTCAGCTCTTATTTATTCTCACTGTGGACTTTCTGTTAATGAGTGCCAGAAGGAAGTTTGCTTTAAAACGCTAGTTCACAAACATAATTTAACTGGTAGCACATTGTCATCATCTCATCGAAGCTTTAATAAGAATTAAGTGAAGTTTCATGTTTTGTGTGACAGATGAGCCACAGGGGGTTTTTTTTCAACAAAAAAGTGATCTTGATATACTAGTGTCTTTTCCTTGATTTTGAGTAAAACAAACTATGGTTATATTACTCAGGAGAAGTAATAAATGCACTTTTTCTCATGGTGCATAGCTCTTCTTCCTTTCATAAACTTATGGATAGTTAAGAGTTTATTCAATCTATTTCCCTTTCATACAGTGAATTTGAGGAGGACACAGATACTTTTCTTGATGGAACTTTCTAAGGAAAAAAAAATAGACAAATGCATCCACATTGGACAAAAAGAACAGCATATTTCTTTTTTGCTTATTTGTTCCTTTTTTTTTTTCTTCTTTGTATATATTAGGAAAAATATTACTGAATGGAGTATCTCACTGTAGAATAAGACAGCATTGATCTTGAGAAAAAGAAAGAGGCTTAGGTGGCCTTTTAAAGTATCTTTGTCATCTTGTGATCTTGTGTTTTCCTTGGTATTTTGTTGTCTGTGGACTAAACAGCACAATATTTTTTTTCTGTCTGTTCTTGTAGATTGTTTTTCAGATGTTCATGATTTTTATTAGTCTCTTGATATCTAAAAGGAAAAAGTCAACCTCTTTCTTCTAGTTCATTGTCTAAAACTGGACAAAAGGCTGAAGTTGATGAACAGGAGAGCTAAAGCATGATTTCACATATCTCAAAAGGTGATGCTCGTGTTCATACCTCCTAGAAACAGCCTGACATTTTGACCTGTGTTGAGCGATTCTCTGACACTTCTCACCTTTGTTATTATTAGAGTCACGACTTTTGCATTCTTTCAGTTTTCTCAAATCAAATATCTTCTAAAAAAGTTATCAAATGTAGCTGCAGTTTGCTTTGAGGTTACTTTAACTAATGCCCTGGGTCTGATTTTATCTGACTTAGATTTTTGCAGAGGTCTCTTAGAAAACGTCAGAGCTAGCTGTGCATTAGTGCTCTGTCACTGGTATTAATTATGTTCAAAATGTAATCCTAGTGAACACTAAAGTAAAAGAAGTCATTAAACATTTTGGCTTTGGTGGCCTCATCCACTCAAAGCTTTCCTTTTTGAGTAATGAACTAAGTCTTTATTTGGTCTCCTCTTCCTTATCAGTGTAATGATAGTGAAGGTTTTTTTCCCTTTCTTTGCTAGTTCTATCTCATTCTGTGCACTGATGTTATTAGTTTGTCCTTACACGATTGTATTATCCTTTGTATATTCATCCTTACTAATTCTATCCAGTTACCATGGTTTATGCTTTTCCTTTCTGAATTTCAAGTCACAGAAAGCTTTGTGAATTAATCAAATTAATTTCTTACTACCTTTTCTGTACTTTCTCTGCATTGAGAGAATGGGATTTTTATACATTATTTTTATATCACATTCTTTAAAATGTGCCAATATTTTTGAGCCCCCTAGTAATTCTTGCTATGGGAACTTTTTACTGTGCAAAAAATAATATGGACTGTGTTTACAATGAAGCTAATAAAAGCTGTATTTATTTTTCCTTTTCTAAAGCATTTTTTTGAGAATATAAAATATTTCTAGTATTAATATAAAGTGTTAGTATTGCAACCTGTTTTTGTTTGTTAGTAGCACTAAGTAATAATTTCCCTCTTAAGGATTGAGTAAGGTGCTATATCTAATGACTCAAAAATGTTCTTTTTTAAAAAGAAGAATATACTTTTCTAGAGAAAATATTTTTTTATTCCTTAATTACATCTAAGAAAATAAAATATATAGGTTGTCTGACAGCAGTTCAGATTTCTGGAGTATTTAAAAATTAATTTTCTAGTAAGATTTTTGGTTGATAAAATTTCTGATCTCCTCCCTAAAGTGTTGTTAACCATAGGTAGCTGTTCATACCGATCTATTTGGTCTTCAGCTAGACCAGCATTGAAGATGGATAGTATACTTTTAAAATATTTTTTTAAAACATTTCAAATAGCAAAAGGGGAAAAATATGCATTTTTAGTGGCATTTGGGAAATGCAGAACATTTCAGCTGACTTGAGTCTGAGACCACTTGACATTTAATGATTAATGTGCACACAAAAAAGGCACTAAACTCTCCTTGATTTTGACGTTTTATAGACCTAACTTCAGCATGCTCTTCAGCATGTCAAATTCAACATATTTATTGAATATAGTGAAGAACTTCCCCAACCATATGTTATTTCTATCTTTCTACACTTATTGTCATATGTATTTAGAATATGTGCAGTACAGTGATGGAGGGAGGTTGTTTGCCAGTTATTTTCCTGAGCTGCATGTTGTCATCTGCTGCTGGAGAATAAGTATAGTGATGCTGAACTGGTCTCATTGTTAGGGCCAAGTATTGGAATCTGTTATGCAATAACTACACAATAATTTTGTTAAGAGATGAAGACATAATATTTACCATTGAAGTTACTGTATGGGAGTTTGATAAATGAGCAGTAAACTAGCTTCACGGCCACAGCATTAACACTGTGTTCTTCATCTTCACCAGGTGGAAAATGATTCTAGCATTCAAGAGAAAGCCTGTATTAATGTTAGAAAAACATTTCCAATATTTAAAGGAATATAAAAATACCACTGAGAACAAGTTCTGCCATAGAATTAAGTAGTTATGTTGCCAAAGAGGTTATTGTAAGTGCCACATTTGTGATGTATGGTTCATAATAAGTTACAAGGGGAAACAAGCCCCTTGAAGGATTGTGTTCTCAACGTGTAATTGGGAAGAAAAGCAGGCAGTTGACAAACTAAATATACATAATATCACATCCATCAAATTAAAATTCTTTTCAACTTGCTGAAAGTTTATAGCCTGGAAAACCACAGTACAAGGTTTATCTTCAGCAGCCACGTGGGTCAGGAGACGTTGAATAAAGTCTGAATTTGAGGAGGTTAATATAAATTTAGCTAGATGGAGAGGGACGTGCCAAATACAAGAGAATTTCTTTATCTGTTCATTGAGAAGATCTTAATATTTGAACAAAAGAAGCTTAATGCCTTATTTTAGAAGGGTTAAAAATTAATTTGAGAAATACCATTGTTCCTCTTTTATTTTTCCATTCTGTTGATTAAACCTCATTTATAGACATCTTTTCACATTTTTCTAGTTTTTTCCCATTATATTCTGTAAATATTATTTTGGAATCCTTGTAATGCACTTGATAAATATTTCTTTGGCAGAATAAATTAGTGACTGCGAAGTCACAGTTTCAAAGTATTGACGTAGATTACTAATAAAACTTGTGTTGTCATTAATAGTTATACTAAAGCCTATTGACTCAAAAAAGCTGAATGTAATATACATGTGTAGATAATAATAATATCTGTGCGTGTATCAAATGTCTATGGATATAATTTTTTTATAAGTATGTACATGTATATTTGTTAATGTCAGGTGTTCATTTTCAGTAGTACCAAAGTCATGCATTTGAAGAATACTAATAGTGACAAATATTCTCTATAATAGTTATTGTTCAAGGTAGATATGGGTTTAGTTTTTTTAAAAAAAAGAAAAAGTAAATTTAAAAAAATGTTAAATTTTTCACTTTTGGGTGATAAAACACACTGACTTTTGTACCTAAATCACCCACTAGAATTCAGAGCAGGTCAGGTCAGGTATGTCTAAAATTCATTGACTTTAGATTGACCTGGGTAAAATAATGTAGTTAATAAAAAACTATTTTACAAAGAATCTCTACCATCAAACAGTATTTTAAATAATAACTTTGTCCTCTTTTTTGACTTGCTAAAGTGTTAAGAAAAAAATGAAGCCTTTTAATGAATGTTACTGAAGATATCTAGAAAACAGTTGTATATTATGAAAACCATCGTATTACTGATTAATATTTATTATTGTTCATATTTGTGATTCAGATTTTTTCCTAAGCTCATTTTTATGCATATTTACAGTGCTAGTTCATTTTCAAGCAATAATCATATTTTAAGCTTTGACTATCCATTTCCCCTTGTGACAGTTCTACCAGAAGAGAAGCCCAGTTTGCAAAGTCTAATTACAGTAAAATCTGATTCCCTTAGCCTTGTTATTGGCAAGGATTTTGGCCATAGCGGAATTATGCTGGTGGCAAAGTTGTATCAAATAAACCACAAACCCAAAAACTTAAAGATTTGGGTTTAAGGTTCTTTAAGGTAAAATCATCTATTAGCCATTACCAGATTACTTTTCAGCAAGTGTAGAAATACACTGAATTATTATAATGTGAAGTTCTAGCTATTTGCAATAAGAATGTAAATAGCATGGCACAAAGCTGTATTTATAATGACTAATGAAAGCTGTTATGCTGCAATCAGAGTGATGCAGAGCAACAGGGCAATTTGTTAGGAGAAAAAACAGTTAACAAACAGCTAAAGCATGCCAGTTTGGACCTTTTCATTTCAGCTTCAAGATATAGACTCTGGTTTAGGTTTGTAAATAATTATTTCCAAAGAAAAGTACGTAGTAGGTAAGGTTATTGTTGCTTGCTGATTTTTGCTAACTCACTAAAATGCGTAGAGGAGATGTCATTTTTGGCTTTGTTATGGATAGATAAATATGCTTGCTACATTATGCTTGTTAAACATACTGTACTTGTGATTTGCTGCAGTGGGATGTTGATTCAGCAAAGCATATAAGCACATACATAAGTCCCTCCTGACTCCAAGCACCTCTATTTAAATTCATTCTTCAGCTAAGCTAGATCAAGCAGTCAGTAATGTAAATCAGGCAATCTGGACTTAAATTATATGCCTCTAAACTACAGCTTTGCAATATTACTAATGTATATCTTAAAAATCAGTGATGACATTTATGAAGATTGATTTTTTCTTTCCATTTTCCTATCTTTAAGACACGATTACAAGAAATAGAAATTATAAAGGCTGTATTTAATTTCTTTTTCTCTTTTGTACAAGCAAGATATATAGGGAAAAAGATAACTGTCACAGAAGCTAAATTATAAGCTTTATACTTTTGAAGACAGGCTTCAGCTGATATTTTATTTTGGAAATAGTGAAACCAAAATAAAAAATAATCGTTTAAGAAACTGAGTCAACTGGTATAAAATATTCTCTTGAGAAGCCCCCTTCCTATTAAAGAAGGAATTCAGAGAGATAAGACTACTTACAAAACAACTTGTTTTATTTCTTTTTGAAACAGCATTTTGTGCAAAGTAATTTTACCCAATGTTCTTGCTAACATTTTCATGTTAGAATAAAAATACAGGGAATATGCAGCCAAGTAAAAATAGTACATTAAAAGAAGGAAGAGAATTGAGCTTCCATAATGAATTACAGGTGCTAGGACAGGGATAGATGGTAGAATTTTGGCCAGTGGCTGCAAGTTCAAGCAGCAGTTATTCATACAGCAGAGCAAAGATGTAGCATTGGAGTTGGGCTGTCACCATCCAAATGTTTTGTCATTCTCTAAAATCTGATCAGGCCTTGCAAAAAGTAACTCCTCGTATTTTAATACTGATTGTATAGATGGACCAAAGTCAATGTTAAAGTCTCAAATAAGAACTTTCTGGAACCTTTACTGAGATTTCTCATCCTTTGCATGGTGTTGCCTATATGGGAATACCACTATATAAGAATGTCATTCCTCTGCTTAGTGGTACGAAGTAGACGTGATGCCATCTGCCAGTGCTTTCCCAAGTTTAGGATTCAGAAGATGCTTTCTCAATTTAGCTTTATTTTAAAATTCCTTAAATATATATACACCTACAATTGTTTAACTGTCCTATTTATTCTTTTATCATCCTCTGTTCCTCATTAACAAGCCTTTCCTTAGTGAATGCACCAGTACAGACTCTTAAGAGGGATGTGAGATGGCTGTCTACACCCATTTCCAGTTTCATATTCTTTACATGATTCTTAATTGTAACACATCTAGGGGACAGGTAAAAATTTAAGTGTTTGTTTCTGTGAAAGTAAATCTTCATATCTATGGCCTATTACAGAGTACACTGGGAACTTATTTGCAGTGAATAATTGTGGCAACAGACATCAAGCTCTCTTACCTTAGTGCCATTTGGAAGACAAACATGTTTCTTAACTATGATGCATTCATATGAATGTCTAAAGAAAAACCTCACTAATATTTCAGACTGATTCCAGTATGGATTGATTCCGGTATGGATAAACAGCAAAACTGTAGTTTGCTTATACAAGAGATGTAATAAAAGAAGCATCAAATGACCTGACTGCCGTATTTCCACCTCTTCTTCTCCTAGACAAAGCAGGATCTTACAGATATGTGAGACTACAAGAAAAGGCCCTTTTCTTGTTGATGGGTTAACTGAAATTTAAAAACTTCTTGGCAACTACAGTTCATTTATAATCTTGTTATATTTCTGTGATATACAAGTAGGTGTATTTATGAAATACTCTGTCAAACTTCTCTCTAATTATGTATGGCTGTTTTTGTTGAATATGTTCAAATTCTGTTCCAGATGAGTAAATCCTGTGTGTGATATGCATTATTCAAAGTAGGTCATTTTAATTTCCACAAATTGCAAGTCAGCCAGGTTTTTTAAAGCTTAAGACAGTTTACTAGTAAGGAGTCTCCTTCTAGTGCATGGTGAGGTAGAGCTGCTGTTAAGTCTAGTTCTACAGAAGTATGTATGGTCTGTCACATGCACATGAGCCTGCTAGAGCAGAGATGCCCATGCTTTCACAGAAGCAACATTTTCTGTTAAGTTATCCTCACTTTTGTACTTAAATAAGAAATCCCACTTTCCAGAATCACGCTGCAAGTTGTGACACATTAAATGACTGGTTAATCCTGATACCCTATATAGTTTTTCCTTACTAGTAATAACTCCAGTTACTACCACTTTCACTATGCCTGCTATCCAAAATGCATGTTGTCTTTACAGACATGTAGTTGTTCATTCTCCATCATCTCTTTTCCTTTAGGTTGTGCAGGATGTTCTTATTACTTAATTTCTGCTTCCCTGCCATGAGTCAGCCTTCCAAAACGTTAGCATGTCTTTGTAAGTGAGACTTTCATGGCCACTGTGCTTATTGGAAACCTGTGACCTACTTAGATATTAGCATGTTTGTAATTGTAATTCTTGAGTTATTTCAAATGTTTTTATAAGCATAACAATTCTAAGTTAGAAATCTGATTTCATTTGTAATTGTAGGGATAAAAAAAAAAATCATTGAAATATCTGAAGGATGCAGTATGCACATTAGCTTGGACTGAGTTGCACAACTTGAAGCCTTTCAGTCATATTTAGGAATAGCTCATTCAGCTGTATTTTCATAGAATCACAGAATGGTTTGAGTTGGAAGGGACCTTTAAAGGTCATCTAGTCCAACCCTCCTGCAATGAGCAGGGACATCTTAAACTAGATCAGGTTGCTCAGAACCTCCTTCAACCTGACTTTGAATGTTAACAGGAATGGAGCATCTACTACCTCTCTGGCAAACTCTTCCAGTATTTCACCACCCTCACTGTAAAAAATTGCTTCCTTACATCTAGTCTAAATATACCCTCTTTTATTCCACAACCATTAGCCCTTGTCATATTGCTACAGGCCCTGAGAAAAAGTCTGTCCCCATCTTTCATTGTAGGCCTCCTTTAAGTACCAAAAGGCTGCAATAAGGTCTCCACGGAGCCTTCTCTTCTCCAGGCTTAACAACTTCAACTCTCTCAGCCTATCTTCATAGGAGAGATGTTCCATCCCTCTGATCATTTTTGTGGCCCTCCTCTGGACCCATTTCAACAGGTCCATGTCTTTCCTGTGCTGAGTACTCCAGAGCTGGATACAGTACTCCAAGTGGTGTCTCACCAGAGCAGAGTAGAGGGGCAGAATCACCTCCCTCACCTGCTGACCACACCTCTTTTGATTCAGCTCAGGATGTTGTTGGCTTTCTGGGCTGCAAGCACATAAATACTTGTAGGGGGCCTATAAGAAAGATGGATAATAGTCTGGGGGCCATACCAAGCTACAAAGTTTCCTGACAGTGCCCTTAACCTGGGCCCCAGCAGGGCAGCAGACTTCCGTAAGAGTCTGCTCAGCATATTGGATCCTCTATTCCCCTCAGAGGGGAGTCACCTACCACTATAACCCGTCTTTTCTTTATCAGCGAGCTGACTGTGATACTGGGAGTAAGCCTTTCTGACCTTGGTGACACCTCTGGTGTAGATGTACTGTCATCCACATCAGCCATTTTCACAAATTCTGAAACTGGCTTTTGAAATAAGTTTTGTTGTTGTTCTAATACAGTTTTAAAGGAATGTTTTAGATGTTTGAAAATTTGAATGCAACATTGTGTAATGCAGTGTTGCAGAGCAGAACCTCTACCTCATATGATAGACTTGAACGTAAACAGATTTTGTGCTATTGCTGTGGAGAATGACTGTATTTGAAGTAAGCAGGGCTCCTAAACTAGATGGCTTCTTTGGCTGTGTTTCAGACGTGGCTACAAGTTGGACTGAAATGATACTTAACGGCATTTAGAAAATGCCCACTAATTATCTGAAGAAACATTTTTTGTTCCTAAGAAGTTGTATTAGCTGATCTGATGTAAGAAAATAATATTGGAGAATGACAGATGTGCAGCAGCCTTTGCTTTTTCTTAACCCTGCTCAAGCAAAATAATAACTTTTCTACAGAACCCCTTTGTGTAATATTTTACTTAATTTGGTAGGGGAAGAAATTCCATTTGCAACTGCAATCAATATGGTACTTTTAAACAATCAGTGATAGCTTATAATTGATGACCATTCCCAGTACATTTTAAAGCAACTCCAGAAGTGCTCTCTTATGATTCTGTCATCTTCTAAAATAATTCAGTCTTTTCATAGCAAGCTTTCATTTATTCTTTGTGTTGCAGAATCCATAAGACTTATTCAGTAGCACTTAACTTTAATAGTTCTTCTTCATCTGGGTCAGTAAGAATTACAGAATTTAGCTCTTAAGCCTTTTTTCTACTGAAAATGGAGAGAGAAAAAGTGAGCATTCAAGATAAGAAATAAGCGATATAGAAAAAAAAAACCACAAGAGAAAGAAAATGCTCTGTGAACTTTATTGTTCATGAAGCCTGGTTACTACATATTTGTGTCCCCTAGTTGACATACTGTTGGAGTAAATTTTACTTAGTACTCTGCATAGACTAATCTTACTGTCCTGCACAAAATGCGTGGGCATTTTATGTGTTATGTTTGACTACTGAATTCAGCTGATTTGATTAAATGTCACCAAGGTTGAATTATGAAGTTTCAATCTTTATATCTAACATTTTTTGAAAAATTTTATGATGCAACTTAACAACTGTATCTCACTTTGAAGCTGGATTTGAACCAGATGACCTCAAGAGAGGTCTCCTTCAACCTAAATTATTCTCTTATCTGAGATAAGACTCTTTATTAAAACTTGTAGAATTAAAACATATAAGCAAATTTTAAAGTTGCTACACATACAAATGTCTTGAATATAAAGGATTTTTCTGTTGACAGCTGTGTAAAAGTTCTGTTCATTGTTTTTTAGTAATATTTTCATATTCATATAGAAAATTAACAGCTGAACTTAAAAAGACACTTAGTCTTGAATTCCTCAGGTTCAAGTTTTAATGAGACACCAGACATTTCAGAGAAGCGTGTCAGGCAATTTTTAAGGCAGCTATTCTACAGTACCAAAGTTTTCTGTACTTCTATTTCATATCGGCAGTAGCCTTGGTATTTCTTTGTACCTTCTTTACCAGGGAAATCTGAAGCTTAAAAGGCTTTCTTTTTTTTTTTTTATTTTTATTTTTTTTCCCCCAATTCACTTCCTTTTTAGGGTGGTAAACTAAAGTATACATTCTTTGGACTTCTTTATGATGGTGATTTCATTGGTCATGTAACTTAAATACTATCTTTATATGTCTCCCTAAAATCCCACTGGAAAGTTATATATTGGCAAATTACCTAATCCTAAATTTTATTTTCTGATATTTAAGCAGAATCTTTACCTTCATGGCAAGCTGAGCAGTTCAAAAAGCTGTACTACTATGTTTACCTGCTGAGGATTCACTTAGATACCTTCAACAGATCACAAAATTGATCGCAAAAATTTAGTGACACACCTATGCTTTGGCCATCCAGAGTTTTTTCCCTAAAGTACTTATTGTGATAGTTACAAGTTTTATCTCTAACTTTTTTTTTCCTGACGATAATAGATGTCTCAGTTAATAAAGATGGAAAAATGCTTTGCATCGATGGAATTAAGTTGACCATAAATTGAGTAGCCTACCTTGTCACATTCAAATTGGAGAAACAAAAAAAAAAAAATACTGTCGAAAATTCAATTTAGCATTACAAAGATTACTGCAGTATAACAGCCCTTTATCTGTAGTAGTGTATAAAAGCACTTCTAACAGTGCATCAATTTTCACAGCCATTTAGTAGATTAGAAAGCAATTGTAAACAGAGTAAAACCCACATTAACTCCTGTCAACAGCCTGCCTTTTTCTCAGTTATGGATTTGTTTGAAATAACAGTGAAGTCTAAAGTGATTCCATCAACATCACGGATTGTATTATAAATATGAATGAACCCATTGTAATGGACTGCATAGTAATATAGGCAGCCATTTGTCCTCTCCATCAAAGGAGTGGATTTTGTAAAGGAAGAATAGCTGTGACATAAGGAAACATGGCACTCTACAAGAAATTATTCCTCCCATTGTGAAACAGTAACTGCATCAAGTGACAGGTTTTTAAACTGCCCCTAATTTTATATTACAGTAATGCACCAGTAATAAGTGTTTGGTATTTCTTTTAACTGAAATCAACTGAAAGCTATATATATTTTTTAAAAAAGGTATTTTTAATTGAGCAGTTATTTACACAACATTACTATTGTTTTGGGGTGGGGGGAGAAGAAAAAAAAGCAGTTGTGCATGGTTTTGCTTACTTTGGAAAATTATTTTTTCTTACCACTGCTTAAAAACAATAAATGCAGTGCAAATGAAAATAATACTGTTTTTTTTTTTTTTTCCTAGTAGGAGGTAATCAAATAGCACAGTGATAATTACAATAAGCTGATTTATGGCCAGTGATGAAAGCTGATCTTCAAAGAACTGAAGACTTTTCATATACAATGTCATCTAGAGCTGGGTGTGGTTTGCATATTTTCATTTCTCCAAAGGGTTATTTTTCACAAGAAGATGTCTAACGTCTTTAACTAGCTCTGGACACTAGATATTTCCCAATAGCTGTTTCTAAAAGGCATATGAGTGCATATCTTTTTCATTGCTTTTGTCTATTAGAGTGTTTCTTATAGCCTTAAGAAAGACATTTTCTTTCCTAGTACTCAATTGCTTTTATTAGAAAACTCTGGCTACCAATGAATTGTGATACAATTACCACAGTCTTGCTTGCAACGGTATACATCCAACTATAAACCAGTGTTTCTCTGTAGAAAAAAGGACAATACTGTATATTTGAGTTCCAAATTATCAAACACAGGATATTAAACATTGAAGACCAAATTTTCAAATGAGGACAGATGTAAAGTTTCCTATTCATGGGAGTAAAGCCTGTTATTAAAGTAGTAACAACAATAAAAATACAATTTCCTTCGAATTGTGAGGGTGAAATATGACAATATTTATCTTCAATCAGCTCTTGCATTTCATTGTTATTTTTTGAAATATTATGGCAGTTATTCAATGAAACATTTTACATTAAGATTTTACTAAAAAGACTTTAACTTTCTCAGACAAAATTTAAGGGTTTTCTCCACAAAGTTCATGTATATTCTTTGATAGTCCATGTATAATTGTAGCTTCTAACCTTCAAATATTTACGTTTAAACAAAAATAGTTCCAGGGATGGTGATTTTACATTAGTGAACATTCTGCTTTACTCTGTAATAGCTTTTAAAAAAAAAGTTTTATTTATATTTTAATAAATATAGCAAAAAGATGTAATTAATGTATTCTTGAGAATAAAATACTTTAGATTTATATTATTTCAACCCAATGAAAAAAAACCCTCATGCTTTAGAAATATTACAGGACATTTAATTAGACTTACAGAGACGCAATATGAAGCATTAGTCAAAAAATATACAACATCAAAGAGATTTTTTCGTAGTTGTATCATTTCTTAATTTCTATTTTTTCTACAATGTTTTTTCAAACCTAGAAAATGCAGGTGATTGAGTGTTTTCTTAAATTGGACCCAGGATCCTACTATGTTGTAACTTCCTATTGTTAAATGCTCCTATTTAGTGGATTTTGTGTCTCCAAGTCGAATAAGTCTTCATAAACTTTTAAGTGCTGTTCTGAGCCCTAGATTTATACAGTTATAAATTTGGATATCTAACCTTTCCCTCTCCTTCCTTTCCCTATATGCTATCAGGTGCAGCTGAAAATGATTTTCCAAAACTTTCTATCAGAAGTGTTTAATTCATTCCAAGATGCTTTATGATCCAATGCAGATTCATATATCGTCAATGTTTTATATAAATACCTATATGTAGTTAACTGTATCTCACAGCAATTTTGTTACCATTAGCTATCTTACTAATCTGTCTTTTTAATGAAGTCTTAAACACCATTTAAAAACAAGTGAAACTACAAATGAAAACAGTTGGTTGAAACTAGAACTGATGAAGGTCCCAGGGTTAAGAGGCAAGCCATCCTCTCATTAAGGCCTGATTTAGAATGAAATGCTTGCAAAAGGAATTGCAGTTGAAACTGGTCTGTTGTAACTGAACTAACACAAGTAGAGTCTTCTCCTAATGACATTCACGTCGCCCTTAAAGCAGTCAAGGATCGCTGTTCTCTGAATAGCAGAAATACCTTTCCATGGCAGATGAGGGCTCCCAGTCCAAGATTTACCAGTCATTCTGGCTGGGAATTTACCAGTCATTCTGGCTGCATCAAGAGAAGCGTGTCCAGCAGGTCGAGGGAGGTGATTCTGCCCCTCTACTCCGCTCTTGTAAGGCCCCACCTGGAGTACTGCGTCCAGTTCTGGAGCCCCCAACATAAGAAAGACATGGACCAGTTGGAACAAGTCCAGAGAAGGGCCACCAGGATGATCCGAGGGCTGGAGCACCTCTCCTATGAGGACAGGCTGAGAGAGTTGGGGCTGTTCAGCCTGAAAAAGAGAAGGCTCCGGGGAGATCTCATAGCGGCCTTCCCATACCTGAAGGGGGCCTGGAAGAAAGCTGGGGAGGGACTTTTCATAAGGGCTACTAATGACAAGACAAGGGGAAATGGGTTTAAACTGAAAGAGGGCAGGTTTAGATTAGATATTAGGAAGAAGTTCTTTACTGTAAGGGTGGTCAGACACTGGAACAGGTTGCCCAAGGAAGTTGTGGATGTCCCCTCCCTGGAAGTGTTTAAGGCCAGGCTGGATGAGGCTTTGAGCAACCTGATCTAGTGGAAGGTGTCCCTGCTGAAGGCGGGGGGATTGGAACTAGATGATCTTTGAGGTCCCTTCCAATCCAAACCATTCTATGATTTTATGATTTTCAGCACATCTTCTACATCCACATCTACATCTATCATCCACAACGCTACTCTCAATGGTGTCTGTCTGTCATATACTCCATTTAGCTACTTCATCCCACTTCTCTATGCGACTTATACCACTTCTGTTTGAAAAAACATTTTTTAAGGAATATTGGTCAGAAATTGCCATTCAAAGCTGGCAGTTCTCAGGCAGGTTTAGACACATGTAAAGCAGGTAAATAGAGTTCACGGTCTGATGTAGATATATTCTGCTTAATTACATGGGATCTGATTTGCTTTCCCTCACTATCTATTTAAAACTAATCTAAGCTAGGCTCATGCTCTAATTGAAAGAAAGCAATAGATATCTAAAGTATGTGCTTTTAATTGTGCTCTGAAGATTGCCTTTTTCCCTTGACTAGTCCCTTGACAATGCAATCTCTTTGCTATTATTGTCCTGCAGAGTCAGTCATAATGTTTCTGCACTGGGGCTACCATACTCTACAACAATTTTATTTTAGTGAAAGACAGCACTACTGGGTGCATAGGATCTGTAGACAACACTCCACGCTTTGTGTTACACTCAAAAATTATACTGTTGGTGTAGTTAGTACAATACAAAACAACCTCAGCCACCTACAAATAGTTTATGTACTTGCCTATAAAAAAAGGTGTCTCCTAAATTTGAAATACATTTTAGCTGGATCTTTGTGTATCATCACAGTCATTTGTACATGCAAGAAAGAATATAGAGCTGTGCATAATTTAATGAAGGAAATGGCATTTCTATTTTAATTCTGATGAGGATAGGTCATTTGGATTTGTTTCTGAAGGAAAGATGGAATGAAAGATTTTAAAGTCTATTAAACACAATGAAAAGACTAATCAAAATAATCTTTTCAAAGGATTTGAGTCCTAAGTAACTACATGTGTTTTTTTCATACCAAAAATACCTTTATGTGTTGTTTTTTTTATTATTAGTCTTGCCTTTCCCATGTTGAAACCTTAATGCTTTTCTCTGCTAATTCCTTAGCTTTATGTTTTATGGAATAATTCAAATTTAACATTATATTTAGTATGTTTACAAGTGAGAGGCAAATGATCTTTAATATATGCATAAAATATGATTATAAGATTCAATGAAAATATTTTGTTTACTGCTCATTTTGAATGGCAATGAGACTATATGAGTTAAAGTAGTGTTGAATAACAGGTACTGTTATAGTTTTTATCACTGCATACTATTTTTATCATTTTTAACTTGCTACATACTCTACATAAGCACTGTTATGGGATTTATTTTTTGAGAGAGAGTTCATAAAATGTTTTCATGGGACTCAAATAATTTTTCCTTTAATTCTTTCATCTACTAAGCTAGCTGTCTTACTTAACAAAAATTCAAATACACAGGACTGAATAATATCTGAAAATCAGAGTTGCTTTGCCATACAAAGCATCACATTTATATCTTCATCCCTAAAGACTAAACTTAAACATTTTGTCCTCTGTGCATATGCGATTCTTGAGTTTGAATGTACACTACTGGAGTTTATAAGAAGTAAATCTAAGCCAACTTCAGTTTAAAGCAGTGATGATTTTCATGTGAAAGTTAGGATTACATATACCAGTACAGAAGTAGGAATAATTTATTTTATAGTCTGATTGTAAATCCAGAATATGTTTCAACCTTGTTAGAAACTTGCACAGCTACACAAAAGTATAGGTATTATAAATCCGTAAGAGATAGGAACTTGAACAACTATAAGATCTATGATACTTAAGAAAAAGGTTAGTAAATATGAAGGATGTTTAAAAAGGAAAAAACTAGGATAGCTAATGACTGAGCAATGTATTTAATAATGGCAACTTTCATATCTACAGTTCTTATCAGTATATTATATAAAAAACAGAGTTTCCCTGATTATATCCACACTGTTCACTGTAGCAACCAGGATATAATTTATTTAAATTCTATTCTTTATGCAACCAGAAAAAGCTTTGTGAAATTCTATAGCTTGTGTTAACTAGGTGGTGAGATCAATGCCCATAATGATCTATCAGGCCTTAAAATGGCTGAATCTGCACCCTGTCCTTCCTCATAGAGAACACATGCTCTCTGCATTCTGCTGTCACTGTCCAGGCTAGGAATTCCACCTTTTATGCAGTCTTTGCTGTGGTCAAAAGTTAGACGCTTCCAGATACAGAAGTTACCTTTAGATGTCAGGAGTGCAGGCATTCCCATCTCAGTTACAGTAAGCTCTCTTTACCTGGTTGAAGTACCTACATTAGGGTGAAATGAAGCGCAGTTTAGAAGTGCTTGTTTCTCCTCATTGACTGTGAAGAGAGCCTAAGGCAACCAGCACGAATTCATTCGGTTCAGTGAATCTCACATTGGCATCAACGGCCTTTGGTCAGGCACAAGGACACACAGGACTAAGCATGCTCTTGTTTCAAATAATTTTATGCAACACTGAAGAAAAGAGCTGGTTTTGTTTCTGTAGCTGCAACACGAAAGTATCCGTAGACAACAAATTACATGTATTTCATAGTTGTAGTTATAATAAGCCCAGTTCGATTTGTGTTTTCTGGCTTGAAATTTAACTGAGGATACTTTAGAGTATTCATTACCACAAAAAAAGTTTGTTAATTTAAAGAAAAGGGAAATGCACCTACACAAATGTAATTGTACTTTTGATTTAAGATGTATACTCTTAGATAACAAAATACTTAATTTTTTTATACATCCTCTTAAGCTTATTGAAACTGTCCTGATTTTAAGCTTAATTTATGGAAAAAATCTGCATGGTTAAGAAGCTCAGAAAAGCAAACGTTTTTAAGAGATGTCAGATAAATTCTCAATTGCAATAGCTGAATTCTCGACATAGAAGATACTCTGCCTTCCCCACTTGCTTCCCCATAGTTCTTCCCAGTTAAGATGTTTATGGAATAAAAATATATAAGTATCTTGCCTACTATTTTTGCTCCAAAAGTTTTACATATTACTTTGGAGTCCACTGAATTGTTATTCTTAACATTGCTGGCTAATGTTGAGAATCCAGATTTGTAAGTGGTATTATTTTATTACACAAAAATGACGATTATATTTCTTCTATAGGATGTCACTTTGAAATTAATACTAACATGCTTGAGATTTGCATTTTAATTAATTTTCCTTAGACCACAGAGAGCTACTGAACATTGGAAGATTTTTCAATAGCATTTGTTTTCCTTCTTAGCATTTAAAGCTATTTGGATATAGCATTACTCTTCTGAAATGAGAACTAATGAAAATGCTAGAAAAGATCTGACAATATAACTCTAGCCTATTTAGTATGAGTGAGTAACTTAATTGATGAGCTAGCACTGTGTTTACAGAACATATTCATTCTAGAAAGAAATGTCATGATGATAATTATTATACGTAGTGCGTTTCCTAAAAGTGTGGTTTTAGCATCTCTTTATGGTGGGGAAAAAAGAATTTGGTTTTTTTAGAATTGTGCAGGGATCATGCCTATATAAGATGTGAGAGTATCCTATGGACATCCTGGTGTGTATGAATTTATGTACATATAAATGGTATGCTTACCTTGTGTTCCAAAAAATCACAGAATGTTGGGGATTGGAAGGGACCTCGAAAGATCATCTAGTCCAATCCCCCTGCCGGAGCAGGAACCTAAATGACATCACATAGAAAGGCATCCAGGCAGGTTCTGATTGTCTCCACAGAAAGAGACTCCTTCAGGAGTCCTATCTTTTCAGGTATTCTCATTGGTCTTAAATTTTCAAAGAGTATCCACAGAACTTCTTCTAATTGACTGTTTTCCAATATCTTCAGTTACACAGGGAATAACAGAGGGGAAAAAAAGTGAGGAGATTTCTGAATTTGTTCATTTTCTGAGCAATCAAGTGGTTTCCATCACAGACTAGCCTGATTCTGGAAATAGGTTGTTTTGTGGGGGTTTTTTGTCTACACTGAGTAGGCATCTATAATCAGTATAGTTGCGAAGTAGTAACTATCAGTGATTCCACACAATCAGCAAAGCTCACCCAAAAAGCAGGTTGGAGAGGACAGACAGTACAAAGAATGTTTCTACCGTGATCAAGACTGACAATGGCTGGTTTAAAGGCAGTTCAAGTGTTTCTGCACATTTACATGTGAGAAGGAAATGGAGAATACATTTCTTGGACGTGATCATGGGCTATGTGCTTGGAGCTAAAGTCTAGGCTTGTAGAGAGGTGTACGCCAATATAAACTGATAACAGGAAACAACTGAAGAAAAGCCTAAAGTGAAAAAAAAAATGGAATTGGGTTAAAGTCTGCCTTGAAAGTCTTAAAACTGTTATGAGAACAGCTTTCATCAAATTTAGACATGCAGGGGTAGCTGAGTGAGTACAGAGCTGTTACAGCATCTGCAGTTTTACTGGGTGTGCCTGGGGTGGAGTTACCTTTCTTCATGGCAGCCCATATACTGCTGTGCTTTGTGTTACTGACTAAAACTGTGGTGATACCACACCAGTGTTCTAGCTATTGCTGAGCAGTGCTTGCACAGCTTCAAGACTTTCTCTCCCTCTATCCCCAAAACATACACAGCTAAGAGACTGGGGATGGGCAAGAAGTTGGGAAGGGACATACCCGGTGCAGCTGACCCAAACTGATACTCCATACCATAAGATGTCACGTTCAACAATAAAAACTCAGGGAAAGGAGGAGGAAGGGGGAATGTTTGTGGTTATGGTGTTTGTCTTCCCAAGGAACTGAGGCCCTGCTTTCCAGGAAGAGGCTGGACATCCGCCTGCCAATAGAAAATAGTGAATGAACTCCTTATTTTGCTTTGCTAGTACACACAGTTTTTGTTACCTATATTAAACTGTCATTATTTCTATCAGGAGTCTTCTTGCCTTTCATCTATTTTCCTCTCACCCCATGGAAAAAGGGAGTAAGCAAGAGGCCAGAGGGATGTTTGGCTGTTGGCCAGGGTCAACCCACCACAACAATAATTCTTTTTTAACATATTATGTCACAACCTTAAACATATTTTGAAAGGATTAATTTTTTTCCAACTTAGAAAGTCAGTTCACGGGTTTTATGCTTTAACGTATCATAGTATGAATAACTGAAGAAAGAAAAGCATTAATGCTAATTTAGATAAACTTCAGTGGTCTTTGCTGTAATCTCTTGTCCTCTGAATTCTTGCGCCGTTCCACTGCTAAAGCATTTACATTTAACATGAGAGTGCATTTGGCTGTGCGTGCCAGAGAGAAATAAGCATATATTTTTCTCCTTGTGACTGACTGGACTTGTGTATTATTATTTTAATTACCCCTCAGGCAATCTTCTGATGTGTGATCATGTGCAGGTCAATGTTCTGCAAGTCCTTCAACATGACAGTTCATAGAATAATTATCCTGTCATCACACCTTGATTCATTTCTTGGTTTTTTCTCTTACTCACATTTGCTTAGCAACCATTTCACACGTCTCTCATACTTATTATTCAAGTAATCACCCTCTGCAGCACATAGATGCATCAATTAAAGCTTTACAATGAAGTATATTGTTCTGTGTAGAATCCTCAGGTGTCAGGAATTAAAATTGATTTTAAATGGTGCAGGCTTCTTCAAATGGCTAATCTGTGTTTATATTAAACAAACAAGCATGCTAACAATTCTAAACAAAAAAAGGGATAGGTCACCATCAATAGGAAATGGATGGTAAAATTATATTCTGTTCTTAAAGCGTTTAGAGATTTAGCAGTTTACCTGCAGCTCTGAAATGCCGAGTGCAGCTCTGAGTGCCGAACATCTATTTTAGGTATTGTTTTTCCAGACGCAAATCGATTTTGTATCTGCTTTATTTGCTCTTACCTATATTCTTTGTAAATGTTTTCTGGCTAATTTTCAGATTTGGCTAAATTTCACAGCAAATTATTATTAGAATGAAACTCAAGTACCAAGAAACTGTCAAGATGGTTCAGTGATTTAATGTTAGCATCCTGGAGCTTTGACTGTAATCAGCAGATGCACTGGCATTACTATAAATGTTTTCTTAACCGTCTCTGTCCAAAAAAAAAAAAAAAAAAAAAAAAAAGAATATTTTTCCTGTTTGGAGTCTGCTGTTTCTGATTACATTTGGTTTGGTTTCTTTTGCATAATTAATATATCATGATGTTCTCTAACCTTTTGTTTCTCATATCACCTTTTTGACTGAACACGTTTGCAAGGCTGCTTTGTAAGTCAGAACAGATGAAGGAAACCCAAGTCTGTAAGAATCTTTTGTTTCAGTGGCTTGGGACGTCTTACTGCCTTCTGCCTTGATTTTTCAGTGAAAAAGGTTCAGATTTTCAGTCTCTTATTTTTTCATATTCTACATAAAATTTTCTCTCTTGAGTTCCTCTGTGAGAAGTTTCTTCTGTAAGCGCAGAGAAGTGTTGTGTCTTAGATTTTTTAAAATTAAAAAAATCTGCTCTTACATAGCAGGATTAACTTCTGAATGCTGATTATCACTAAACAGTAACTGATAGGAAAAGAGGAAACTGGAAAGGCTAAGGTTGGCTTCTGATGTTTTTTTCTTACCCAAGTGGTTGCTAAGAGTCTAATTGTTAGAATATAGGGCAGTAAATATGTTCATCACGTGAAAAATGCATACTATTAATTATTTTAAACACTGCATTTTGAAGTCACAATGTCTGGATTAATTACCCATGACAATGTGTCTCAAATTTGTCTCATAAGATAATGCAGTGGTATTTGGAAGAGTCAGTAAAAGCCATTTTAAAAAAAAAATAATTCCTTTTTGTAGACTCTTTTGAAATCCTAGTCCCTTTTCAAAGCAATTTGTCACATTTGCAAAGTACAGTTGTTGGTGTCAAATACACATATGGCTGGATCATGTGCGGAGTAGAAACGTTTTTTCAGATCCCATCTCTCTCCACACATGAGCAAGGCCTAATTACAATCCATCCTAAAGAGAGGAAATAATTAAGTGAAAGCACATAGCATTAATTAGAGCTTCGTATAAAAAGAGAGAGAAGAATTGTCAAAGGAATATATATGCAGTCTTGCAGAGCAAGGGGAAGATGAATCACTTTTCCTCTGCCTTTATTTCCCAATATTTAGTTTTATGTGAGGATCTTCTTGAAAATGTACTGTTTCCTGCTACACAGTTTCAGTCTCTGAGAGCGTGCTTTTCACTGTGTTCTGCAGAGCTTTGTCAGAGGAAAGAAAGGATCATAATAATAAGGCTTGAACACTTAGAGTTACATAAACTAAGATGATTTGGCTTCAGCCCATCTCCAGTGTATTCCTGAAGGCAATCCTGGATGTTAGTTTACACAGGTTAAACTTCACAATCAGGTCTACCCCTGTCCTGTTGAGAAGTGCCCATGCTATAAAGTACAGATATCTTTAAGGTGACATCAATGTTGTGGAAATCTTTTTTTGATCTACTTAGGATGTGGAGTTCTCATAAATACTTTTCCAGGTTAGTAAATCACTACAGTCTCACCAATCATAGCAACAACAGCATGCAGCACTCTTTGTTGCCCTACCTCCCTCCAGAGACTTGTTTTAAAAATGTTTTAAAATGAGAGGAGCCTATTTTTGCAATCTTTTGGATCATAGTGAACAACAGCTCACTGTGACTGTGACCTGTGTGGGCAAGAACTGCCCCACCACATTGGTCCCGTACCTGTTACAGGAATATGAGAAAATTATCTTTCTACTCAACTGTTAAAACTTAGCACCCACCTAATTTACTTTCCGCTCTAGCCTTTCATCTTTATGCTGCTCCCAAAAACATTTGCAGGACTCTGTAGATCCCCTTTTCCCTTAGAAGCAGATTGATTCCTTAGGAGAGAAGTGCAACAGGTGATGAGGGGAAGACAATTTTCCCATTGGTTTAATCTGACATTACGAAATATTTGTGTTCTGCCTTCAGGCAATGCAACCTACCAATACTCTGATTTCTGATATAAACCTGGAAATTGAAGTTTGGGCTAAAAACAGGAAATACAAATTGTATTAATTTGTCACAGTTATTAGAATAATTAGGGAGTAACTTGTAATCATTTAATATCAAGAATAGTGGATAAGAAATAATTTAATGTTAAAGTCTTAAGGCAATTATGTAGGGTTAGTTTAAATGTTTATGCTAAAGAAAATAGCAATGTTACTTAGAACCACAGTGAGTAGACACTTATACATATGAGGTCAGTCTTTAAGACTTGCTTTGTTTGGATTTGTTGGGGGTTTTATTTTCCAGAGGTAGGAGACTTCCTACTTTGTTGGGGTTTGGTTGGGGTTTTTTTGTTTTGTTTTTGTTTTTTTTTTTCTGCAATAATTGGTAAAGGAAGACCCAAATTGTGGTTTTCTTTCCATTGCCCATTGCAGCTGCCAGTGGCTTTCTTTGATGGCAGCAGTCTTTATGCATATTCCTGAAGTTCCTTATCAAAGTGTACCTTGAAAGCAGTATTCATCTATAGGTAGATGGAATGCAGACAGGTTTGGAGACTAAGTGTGTCTACTGCTCAAAGGCATCAGTGTCAGTTTAGTATGTGGGATCTACATAAATTATCGTTGGCTGAAGAGAGGATAGGTTTAGACTGTGAACTATGGACCTCTATGTATCATGTCACAGATCACTAACTTACACAATCATAATTTTTGACTCTCTGCTAACTCTGAAGAGGATTTGAAATGACAGGCTACGATATACTTGTGAACAAAGTTTTACAAAAACAAGTAATAAACCACATTTCAGGAATTTAAAATTGTCTAACTATGTTAACTTCCAGTTTTATCAGTTCAATTTTCTGCTAATTTCTTGACTTGAAGATAAAAAGTTGATGTTTATCCTATTTATGCCTTGGGAGAAGAAATCTCATAAACACCTAGGCTCCATAACATTTCTGGCCACTGCCTGAAGACCCACTGCCATTGAGTATCTGTGTAGATCAATATTTATCTTTTTACCCCCTTGATCCCAACATAAATAAGATTAATTTATTAATACTAAAGTTATGCCAAATTATTTATCCATTTTGAAATTGAGACTCACACATTTAGTTTTTTAAGAATTATTCAAACCATGTGCTCCAAAAATCAATAATGACCAGAAATTAAATTTCTATTTTGGAAGTTTCTATTTTGCAGTTTCCTCAATACACCTTCATTTGGGGAAAGATGCATGAGAAGGCACAGAAGATCCACTGTAATTCAGAGTGAAATAGTGATGATGCCAAACTCCTAAGTCTGAATTAGCCGTCAGACACCTTTAAAAGTTTCTTCTCTCACTTACATAAAAACCTTGGGTGATTTCTGTCAGTAGACTAATCCACACTTTTGTACTCTTTTCATCTTGACAGGCACTCAAGACTTTAATTTAAATCCCAGTAACTTAAAGTTGCATTTCTTGTAACAAAAGTCATTGCCATATTAGAGGTGAGAATATATTAGTTTAAACAGAGAAATTGGTCCCAGCTCAATGCAAATGCAAAGTACATTTGGAAAAGATAGGAAAAAGATTGAATGGAGTGATCAACAGTAACTTAAAGTAGTCTTTTGAGAAGATGTAGCTAGGTAAGGGATTAAAAGAATTTTTAAAGGCTTTGCTTTAGGACCAAGTAAAAGGGAGCTGGTCCAGCATAATTTCTCTCATCACAGATTAGTTTGCACACAGTTTGTAATTGACTTTCTGTGAAATTTAGTTTCTAGAAATCCTCTATGGTAGCCTCACTTAGTGCTGACATACTCTATTCTTGCCTTTGAAATGAAAAAAAAGACTTACATTCACTCTTTCTGAAAACTTTGTCTCATCTAAACTGAATTTACTGCTTAGTGTTTATTCCTTGTATTTCACACCTTTTTAACACAACACTCAGGAACAACAGCAGCTATTAAATAGAATTTGCATTATTTTTTTAAAAATGTTCCGGAAATCATTAACACTTTTACATGCATCATTAATTATTGTCTGCTTTAGACTAGTCAAGTTGTGAGCATTTAGGATTAAATACTATGGTGTAAGAAATTACTTCTCGAGCATAGATCATTCGAGTACAGCTACCACTCCTTTAGGTGTTAGGGCTGCAGGGTATAACTGAAATAAGTCATAACAAGACACAGCACTCCTTTAGCATTTCAGGGACATTCTCCAATGCTATCCTTGTCAGTCACAGAAATTGTTGAAAAAATATGAAACTAATAAAAAGTGGCAATAAAAAGTTTTTAAAGTATTTTCCATTCTACTATCCAACAAAGAGCTATCCCATTTTTTGAGTGATGTTAGGTAATAGGCATGAACCTTCTAGCTATAGCAGTCTTTCATGTTATGTCTAAATTCTGCTTCTAGGTGGTAAGGTAGGCTTTGAAGATAGATAATTAGGTCTTGTTATGTTCCAACACCAATGCCAAGGTCTGGGAGTGGATTTCAGAAGGCCGACCTCGGGCTATATAAATGACATTAAGGAAGGATGGGTGCCTGAATAAACTCAGGGCTCACAACTAGCCATTGTCTTAGGCTCTAATAGGAATGAGGTCTTAGTGCAGGAAACAAAACCCTCATTTCATACTTGAGAGGAAAACAAGAATTAATGATTTTCTTATTGGCATTTCTGATAATAAAAATCCAAGAGTTTGGAAACTGGAAGTTCAAAATTACAATTTTCAGAATTGGTGGGGTTTGGTACCTGGAAAATTTAAATAGGGAATGCTAAAAGACAGATGGAGGTGTCTTCTCTAAGCTATTTTGGTGGGTTGGTCGCAGGTGGCAGCCAAATTTCCACCCAGCCACCTGTTTAGCCCTCCTCTTTGGTGGGGTGCGACAGGGTGGGAAATAGGAAGAACAGGAGCAGGAAAGCTCATGAGTCAAGATAGAGACAGGGAAATCACCAGTTACTTTCACAGGCAAAACAGTCTGGACTTGGGGAAAATTAATTTATTGTCATGTCATTATGTAAATTCATATATGTATATAAAAAACTACAGATTTGGGTATTGGGAAACAAACAAAAAAAAGAATCAAAACACTTAGGGAAAACACACTCCTCCTGCTTTCTCAGGATCAGCTTCACTCCAGAGCTCTCTCTTACCCTCTTAATATCACTGCAGGTTACGCTTGGTCCCTTTGGTGAGGCAAGTAACAGCACAAAGGCTCAGCCAAGCCCTGCAATGGGTTCTTTGGAGCCATCTGGAACTGTCTGTGTCCATCATGGGGCAACCCCTGACCTCTTCTCACAGAAGCCACCCCTGCAGCACCCCTCCTGTCAAAACTTTGCTACCTACACCCAATACAACTATCTACTTCAGTGCTGAAACTAGAGGCAGCTGAAGTGGGAATTCAGAGTGTCTACCTTGTCCTGAACTTAAAACCGGAGATCCTCAAAATGTCTGCCAGCAGCGGTCACATTCAGCCTTTTAAAATAAGAATCTATCTAAGTAAATCTCAAACGTCTGAAACATACTGCCCCAGTATTGCCCAGTTTATATCAGAAAAACTATTTCATGCTTTGAAACTGTTTTGCTGTTTTACTTCTGTCTTCAGTAAAGAACAGGGGTGCTTTATATTTTGATATCAGTAAGGGAACACTTTAGAAACACCTCCAGACTAACTTCTCAAGGGCTTCTATTTATTTAGGTGGAGCGTATGGGGTATACACTGATATCCTCACAAGGTCCATTGTGAGGTTTGTGACCATTGTCTAAATACACTTGGTAAGGTTGCATTGGGACATGCATGATGGTGCGGTCAGTGTACTTTGTGGAGGATGGACAGGAATTCCAGATGGAGACTGGACTGCTGCAAGCCTTCTAGCTTCTGGGAATGCTGTAGAGCTGCATCCAGAATTGGCATATCACACTGCTGTCAAAAACACATGCTTTTTTCCCCTGCTGTTTTGCTGGGAAACCACGAGTGCAGCACCAACCTGGTGGTGTAGCTTTTCCCTGACTTTCAGTTCCGTGCATCAGGGACAGGGAACCAGAAACAAACTATGGCACCACACTGAGGAGTACGTGATGAGGATTATGCTAGATCTGTTCCTTTTTCCAATTCAAAGCCATTTGGCATGGGAGCATACCCTCAGATTATTTTCTACCACAGGCAAGTCATGATTTATAACGTAAAAATAGTTTGCACTGGTGGTAAGGCTAGTATGTGTGAGCTTTAGAAAAATCTCGGCATGGACAAAGCTTCAGGAATATGATGTAGCATGTGGAGCACAAGCCAGAGAGATCAGGAATATTCCACTGGGTTTTTGAGCATTTTTCCCTGTTAACTCGGTAAAAGATGTAATGAGGCTGTAACTGCAATTGTTCTTTCTTATGTTAGAGTTTTGTCATGCCCTACATGGAGATGTATGACTGTAATATAAGTATATAATGCCACGTAATGCAGTTCCCCTTATTGTATTTGCAACTTTATTTTTCAATTGGTGTACAAGTATTTACATAAAAACTAAATATATCCTTAGTATCAAGACTCCTATTGAGAAACTGTGCAATGAAATAAAGCTTTTCAAAGTCCTTTTGTAATTTAAATATTTATTAGTTGCTTTTAAAAAATCCATATCTCTACTTTAGTGAGTCTCTTGCAATCATTTTTGTTCTCTATTAAAGGTAATATATAACAGTATTATGCAGGATTTAAAAAATCTCCAGCTGATCATATTTTTCTTCCCCAAGTTCACAGCAGGCAGATCTCATACTACTGATTTTTTTTTGTTCACATGCTAGTGTGCAATTTCCTTTTTCTGAATATAAAGCACGTAGCCTTTCATAGATTTTAAGCATATATTCTGTGCTGGGACACCATTTAAACTATGGAAAGCTATTAAGCACAATTTTCTGTCAACTGATTTTCCTAAGCATTGCTGTTAATCAAAGTAATTTTAAAAGACTTGTATCTAGATGGTGGTAGCTACTTGGCTCTAGGTTATGTGAATATAATTTTGAAATGTTTTTGATTAACAGCAATGTTCAGGAAATTCATATTTGCAAAAACTGTATTTTAATAGGTCTGAAGGACACACAAGAGTTAGATATTGAACAAGGGAAAGAAAAAGATTAAATGTCTTGAAATCTGGACACTGGAACTTTAGTAGTGTACAATGCAATCTCTGCCTAACCTGTGCCTGGAAGCATTCAGTAGCAGTAAAGTCAAAACTATTATGGGTAAATGTCTTCTCACTCAAGCATTTAGAAAACTTAAACATGAATTCAAAGGTTTTGCTTTTTTTTTTTTTCATCTGCATAGTGAATGTTATGATACAAGTGAGTAAGTTTTTGATTACTAAAGTGCCCAAACGTTAGCAACTTGTCTCAACTATTTCCATTATATACAGCAAATTAATAAGTTCTGTCTTTATCTAGTAATTTTTAATGTCTGATTTCTTTTTGTCTTACTACTGACAGAAGGTACATCTTCCTACTAGGTGGACAAATAGTGCATCTCCAGAAATGTAAGCTTTCTTCTTAACAAGACTTCATGTAGAAGTGCCTTTCCATGAGTAGTTTTCTTTTAACCTTATGTAACTTTATTGTATTCAGTTATTTAAAGGTGTATTTAAACCAAGCTGTATAAGTGTGTAAATGTATTTATTTTATTCTGCAATTTGTTTCAAATATAGTTTACTTCCAAAAGCACAAACCAAATTTATATATGTCCATGGTGTAATGGTTCAAAGTAGTTTAGGAAAAGTCTGTTAATATCTGTATGGTTTGTGAATTTTCTGTGGGTACCTTTGTTCTAGAAACACAGGGTTAAAATGGTGGCCAACGTCAGTAAGCCATCTCCTTGGTGTTGCAGGCAGCCATATCAAATATTGTCTTCTGAAATAGATCAATTCCAGCTTATAAGTGGTTATGTTTGGGTTTGGTTTTTTTCTCTCATTTCTATATATGTGAATTCCAAAGTTTCATTACTCTGCTGGTTCAAGAGGTTTTAATTTCTAATAAAAATATATTAAGGGCTGTTCGTTCTTGTGCTTACTTTGTCAATTAATGTTGACTTGGGGCTTTTCTTGAAAGTGAGTGACTATATGCTTTATAGCCTTTACCACACCGAAGTAAGGGATTCCAACTCTTTTACAGTTATGATCAAAGTTGTGTGCTAACCCACAGCGGCTTGCAACCTTGGAGTTTTAAATTCATATGCAAGGTGCACTGGCTTTTTTAAACCACTCACCTCAACAGTTATAGGTTGAAAATGCACTTCTTTGTTTTTACCGCTATAGCATAGGATTTGAGGGAGATGTAGTAACAATCCAAAGTGATGACAGTGGAATGGACGAAGTACCAAATCACCAATGCGTGCAAGTTTTACATCAGTGTGTGAAGTAGTAAAAGGTGTTTAAGAGTTTGGGGTTATCACAAATTAATTCCTACTTGATTAAAATAAAAAATTGTCTGAGTAGACTTTAATATTTCTGAGGAACTAGTGAGACTTTTTACCTTGCTAGTACCTAACTAATTTTAGACTTTGTCTTAAATGGAAGTGAACTTTCCCTCTGATAAAAATACCATCAGCAGCATACATACTTCAAGCCTTACAGCAGATAATTCTTTAGATGCATACTTATCACAGTGAAATATAAGTAAATATGTATACTTTCTGAGCCAGGCCTAGCAAAGTTCAGTGTTTCTGAATGAGATTCATAACAACTGGCTTACTAAACAGGGAGCTGACTACCTAAACATCCACTTATATTGTACGTGCTCTTAAGGCATAGCAAACATACAGATACAGAAAAAAACACACAGTAAAGATGCCACCTGACTTAGGAAGCAGCTGAAATAACAACTTTGAAATTGTAAAACTGGATTTAGATAAAATATGTGTGTCCAAATCCTTTTTTTTAATTAACACTACCTGCTCAGTATTTTTTGTAGCATGACTGAGACCAAAGTTTTCTTATTATTTAGGAAGTGCTGCTAATCACTAGCATAAAGTGTCACGTATTAAGAACGTGACACTTTTTGTGATTTTTCCAGTGAATCATGGCATCTTCACTGCACAGAAGTTACAACAGATGAAACAAGGACTGTTTGTGTAAACTAGACAGTGATTAAGGCACTTTCCTAATTCCATTTCCCATTGTTGCGGGACCCCTCAGACTGGAGGGAAAAATACTGGTCCTTCAAGTTGAATGCTCCGCTCATTAGTCTATGGCTAGAAAGTCACAAATACCCTAATTCCATTTCCCATTGTTGCAGGACCCCTCAGACTGGAGGGAAAAATTCTGGTCCTTCAAGTTGAATGCTCCACTCATTAGTCTATGGCTAGAAAGTCACAAATATCAACATGTTTGTGCTGTTTTAGGGGGTAGCAATTTTTTTGTAGGCAGCAAGTTATGGGATGCACCTTTCTGCAAGGCTAAATCAGTTACCAGGTTTCAAAGGAGGACAAAAGTTTAGATAGTTCCCAACATCTACTACTTCTTAATAGCTAACTTGCAGCAGTTCCCTACTTAGACTGTTTGCTGTTCTAAATCTCACACTAAAGCACCCTATTCTGTCCCTCACACACTATGAGAAACTGGGGGAAATATTGATGGATTTTACTCAAAGTAAAGTGTTCATAAGGGTTCACCACCTCTATTACTCAGTCTAGTTCATCATACCTAATTGATCTTCACGCTTTAGTATTTTGAGGTGAAGACTCCGCTGAACAGCAAAGTAGTTAAAATTTGGGTGTTGGTACACTTGAGAAGATTACTAATTTATTTTTGCCTTTTTTGAAGTCCAACACCTATACTTAATCTCTAAGTATATGGGTTTTTTCTACCTTAAAAAAATGTATTGATTTTCAAAACACCAAGTATTTTTCCCACTGCCCTTAGACTGAATGTAAACCAAAAGGGCTGTGGTGCAGCTAGTATTTTGTATATTGATACAGGCAGCATACTTTTGTCAGCCTGCAAATATAAATTCAGAATCAATAAATATAAACATTTAAATAGAATGTGATATTTAAGAGTGTACATAACAAGGATATCTTAATTATATGTGATGGGTTTATTGTAGGTAATTATAAAGATGTGTTCATACCCACTCTTTGGCCTCCTGTGATTCAGGAAAAATGAAATGTGTGCTGCTGCATCTTCAGGGTCAAATTATTTTCCATAGTATAAAATAGAAATTACATTTTCAGCTAAGTGCAAACTTCAGCTATTATCAAATTTTAATTAAGAATTTTATATCTGATTTAGAAGATGATAGAAAGACCGTATTTCTTTTCCTCCACTTGCCAAAAAATGATCTTACAAAATTTGCTGAGATTGTCCAAGAAAGTGTGTAAAATCCTCATCCATCACCGAGATCCCCTGGTCAGGGAATGACAGTGCAGTAAATATCTTCAGCAGCTGCCTTTTAATGTACAAGCTGTTTTCGGTAGGAATTTTCAGCACTCACATAAAACACACTGTCATGAGTGACTGCCTGTGCTCCAAAGTCATTACTATTGGGATGATGGAACATCTTTCAGCGAATAACCAAAAAACTTTAAATGTCATGTCAAGTTTGTTGAAGCCATTTTCAGGCCTTGCTCAAGGTTACATGAATATTGAGTACGCCTGTCCTTAAAAAGTTTGAGATCTAGCCTATGAGAGGGACCACTCATTCTGGTTTTGAGAACAATTAATTGATTTGGGGGAGGGGAACAAAAAAGAAATCTCTCTGTTTATACATGTCAGTTCATCAAAGCTTCTGGATTGTAACTGAGTTGAACTTCTTGTGATAGTCAATGCCAGTGATGTTCAGCAAAAAGTAGCAAGTTATGCAAATTCTGAAAATTACCTAGCTGCCTAAAAGATCACAAAGGGAAGAAAAATTATTACAATGGATAATTAAATTTAAATAGATTTTTAAATACATTTTAAAATTTGGACAATTAAAAAAATATGTAGAAAATGTAATTAACCAGATAAAACTTTGGAAGAGACTGAGAAGTACTGAGTACTCTGTTTTCTGGTTTTGACTCCAATAAGAAAGGATGATCCTGTCAGGCTCTGTCTGTTATTCTGTAGGAAATATGGATGCTAATCTGATGAAGTCATACAAAGTCTGTATCACCTCCAAGGGACTAATCCCACTGCTTTTGAAGTGATAATATTTTTTGTCTTGCCTGCTTGGTAATCATTACTCCATCTAGTACATCATCGGCATGTAAAATTTTGTCTGATCAAGAGGTCTTTTTATGTTACAAAATACTGAAACTGAGTATTTTAATCATGAAACAAGGTTTATTTGTTTTATCTACTGCAGAGAACCCAAAAGGACAACTAGAGAAGTCATGTTCGCATCACAGTTTAAACTTGAGAAGAAGTCCAGTCACCAAAGAGGTTACTTATGATGGAGAAACAAGTTCTTCTATAACATGGAACAACGCTGGTGGGAGAAAGGAAGCCTGTCGTGGAGAAGGCAACAAAGAAAAGAAAATAGAGTACATCAGGTCTCCTTCTAAGGGAGAAGCCATTCCAGAAGTAGAAGCTCTCCTGGCAAGACTGCGAGCACTATAGAATAATCATATAAGGGATTAAATCAAAGCTAAAACAAAGCTATAATAGCCTACATCTTTAAAGATACACTAATTTTCTGTTATTGACATTACATACTTCTGAGTTCCCAACTTCTCTGTAGATGAATACTTCTAAACAGTTCACAAGACTGTACAAAATGATACTATAGTTTTGCATTACTGCAAGATGATTTTTATTATATGTTTTTACCTACTGAGGATATAAAAAATATCAGACGAAACAGATACTAAATAATTCCAAGGCACAATCCTTTTAGTGGACAAACTGCTGACCACATGTTTTGAGACCTTCTCAAAATAATATCTTTTAAATATTGTTAAATTATCATGCCTGGTAATAAGGGTCACTAAATAACAGATGAGGTATTCTTATATTTCTACTGCAATTGCTATACTTAAGAGGTTTTAGCACCTAAAAGTATTATTATAGCATCCTTTGCAATTATAATAATAGGAAATATGTATCATATAAATCAGCCATGTTCCAGTTTAAGTTCATCAAAGACCACCAAAGCTTGCTGAATTATATATATATATTTACAAAATGGAAATCCATGAACAGTAAACAAAAACTCTATGCAAATAATATACTTTATGTGTGATTAATATATTGCTGCTGTTAAGCTTAGTTATGATTATTATATAAAAATAATATATCCAATTTCTGTGATTGCAAGGTTTTGCAATTATGTCCATAGTGGAAGAAAATGTCTTCACAGTTATTTACCAGTGTAATTTTTTATCTTTCAACATGTGAGTTAATATGTTTCTATAAAAAGAACATGTAATGGAAAAGGTTTTTACAATTGGTTTTTCACAAACTCATTTTCCAGTAGCCCATAAAGTCTTATTTGCTGGCACAATAGGAATCTTGCACATAATTGCATCTCCTTTATCGCACTGTCATTGTACATTGTTACATGTTTGCTGTTGTATTTATTAATTGCACATCATGAAGAATCACTACCTATGTTACCAAGTAGGAAGCTACTATTAGTATCTTTGCTCAGTTATTTACAGCTTCCTTATTATAAGAGTGTATTAGGTATCTAATATCTTTCTTCTAAATTACTCTATTTTTCTTTACAAAATGCTGAAAAATATGTCTTTCAATAAGAGTCAGTTACATGAAACCAGTGTTCCAATGCTCCAGTGCTTTTTATATCCTTGTTTAAGTTGCCTTCATACTTCCCACACTAAACATTAATAAAGTTAATTAGAACTTGGAAACTGGGCCTGTTTATACCTACTGCATGGAGAGTTTTTCAGCCCTTATGGGAATCAATTTCATGTTTCTGGGGCTGTTGTAACTGTCATTATACACTCTAATTATATTTCCCGCCTTAGCTGAAAAAAATAGGAGGTATAGGCAGAAGTCAGGGAAAGATTTAGAGAAAACCTATCAGACAGTCATTTCTTCAGCTCTCCTTGCAAACAACGAGCAAAGCTGTCATGCAAGGCTGCCTTTGGTAGCTTGAAATTGCATGGAGTAACCATAGAATTGGGCCTTAATGCATCTTTAGCGGACAACTAGAAATACAACTACTACTAGTTGTTCCACTAAGGTCTTCTGCACCTCCACTGTTAAAACTTACTACCCCTGTTTACAGGGTGCAGCACAAATTACTGTCTGCAAAGTACTTGACTAAATAAAATGGTAACCATTCACTGGATGTCTTCAGTTGCTGAAGATGTGGTAAAATAAGAGGGCTGGGAGCAGAGAACTGTCTCTGAAATATTAGCAGGATGACCTACCAAGTGAAGGTGGAATCACAAATTCATTTTCCTGAACACAGTAAACTTTTTCATTTGTATTAGTGGGTAGTAGTCCGCAACAGAAAACTGACAGTCCAGGACACTACTGTGTAGTTTATCAAGCAAAGAAAAGTTCCAAAACTATCTACTGAAATTTTCAACGAACAAAATGCTACTAGCAGCCTAGCATTCTGATTTTAAAATAAATATTTATGTTGAAAATTATAGATCTTAAGCTATCTTTTCTTACAGTTTGAGAAGCTTTTACAAATGTATTTAAAGGCTTTTGGTCCTTCTAAGATACTGTGTTTCTGAATTAATCCTTTCAAACAGCCATCAAGTTAATTCACAGTTTCTTTTGTATAACTAGGAGAATAAAGAAAGCTAAACAACTTCTCAGAATCCATGTAAATACAGTATGTAATTTTTTTCCCCTTCAGTATTTCTTTGTGCCGTCATAATTTGATGTATTCAGAATTCAAGTACACAGTCCAGTCGAAGTACACAGTTAAGATTTCTTTCTACATTTAATCTTTCTTTAACTTCCCTTAGAAGCAAACAAATACACAAAACATTTGTAAGAGGACAAAATGCTTGTATTTCCTAATAAGTTCAGGTAAATATAACTTTGAAAGTATTATGTCTGTATTCTATTTCTATGCTTGTATGTTTTTATTAAAATATAAAACTCAGCTTCTGAATTACATGGAGTAAATTTCTTTAATTAAATTTAAAAAATAACTCTTTTATTATATTTTAAATTTAAAGTTAATTCAGTCTAACAGTACTTAAGGTAGACTTTTAGTGGTGTGTGCTAGTTATTTTTAATAAGCTATTTTTTAGTATCAAGTCTATTCCTTGAACTGAGGGATTGAACTATATACCACTTGTGCTAGATATTGAAGAAGGTTTCACATACTTTGCAAAACCCTCTCTTTCTATATTTCACACCTGAAAATTAAATCCTTATAAAAGAGCTTCCTGATTTCTTCAAACATGACTGTTCAGATAAAAGCATTTGAAGTAATCTTACGAGGCACATTCCACTGCACCTTTTCTACCTGAGTGGCAGACAGAAGGCACAAACACTCATGGCTTTTCTTATCTGTAAAACTGTAAAGGTCTATCACATCTATTTGATTCTTCACATTCATTTTGAATGACTTTTCATTTCACTCAGTGAAATAATTTTGATTCCTATATCAATTTTTACTTTATATATACACCATATTGTTCATGGCGGTGGTCTAAATTCATATGTGATATTCTAATGTTTTGACCTTATCAAGATATGAATGTTTGCGATCAGTCTGTTCAAGCTGCATGCAGCTGAGCTGGACACCCGGCATATGGACCGTAGGTAATATACTAGACTGTGTGAACCCAGAAGGAAAAACAATGGTAGCAACTCTATTACAAAATACCACAACAGCACCTGGAGGTGGTGGCCACTGTGAGATGTGATACTGCTCTGAATCAGGCACTTTGTTAAAGGAGCATGGACCGGCAACCTGAAAAAAATGTAGTTACTTTTGGTTCACCTTAATTATGGCAACACTACTGCTTAGCTTAGAAGACTGAAAAGACCACTTGTTGAGGAAAAAGAACAAAAACAAAACACAAAACCAAACCTCAGATGTAGCTGTTATAAACAGCTTCCGTCCAGCACACAATTTTCCTTGTTTTACCTCATAGAGCCAATCCTTACCCTGGCCCAACCAAAGTCACACTATCCAGAAGTGAACAAGTTAATGCTGAGCAGCTTGAGGTACTGCAGCCCTTTAGGCTTTTATAATAAAAGCTGAAAAAGAAGACATTTACTGCTAATGCTTTTTCCACATCCATTTCTAATGAACAGGACCAAATTATAATTTTTACACTGGTCTTTTCAAGCCCTACAATACTCAGTATCTATAAAACAAATGGGCAACAAGCAGGGGTCAATAAACCCTAAGCTATGGCACCTAAAACATTATAATAAGCAACCAGGGTCAAGTGAAAGAGCTAAAAAAAAAAAAAAAAAAAAAAAGGCAATTACACGACAATGTTGTTTTCTCCAGAACAAAATAAAACATTGCTGTACCATTTTCTGGGCTTTTTTAATGTGATGTGTGGGTTTTACATGACTGAACTGCAGCAGAAAAATGACTTCACTTAAAAGTTTGAGGAACTGTTTGTCTAGTTTATGAAATGAAAATAATTGGATGAATTGGAGATTTTATCTGTTTTCAATCTAATTTTATGCTAACATGCCTATATGTAAGAAAATCTAAAATTGCTGTCAGCTATGAAATTGACTATGCCACCAACTAATCAATTTGATTTAATTTTGCACATGAAGCAAGTGCATTTTCTTCCCTTCCAAATACACTTTCTGCATTGCACTGTTGTGTGTTTTACCTGAAGTATAGTATTCAGATCAGGGCTATACATCTCACCGTAAAACCTTGCTGATAAAGCATTCTGGTCACCCTGACACCAATGAAGAATAAACAAGAGGTGGCTAGATACAATTTTTCTCTCCCTCTCAGTTACAGAGATAGCTGAGTACATTTTAAACCCTTCAGAACTTTTATTTCAGTAATGCAGCTTTTTCTTTTTGTGATCCATACACTGAAGGATTGTTAAGGGAAATGTTTTCCAGCAGCATACCAAAAATACACTGAGCAGGTGACTTGCATGCAACATCAGTCCATAGGAGGCATAACATTTAACATTAGTTCCTTTCATCTAAATGAGCTTATTCCACTGCTGATAGCAGAACTGTATGTATTTTGAGAGGGTAATATATGCCTATTTTAAAATCTGTGTTATATTAGCCAGAAAAATAAACTATGGAAAGGCAGAAGTGCAGAGACTAGGAAGCAGAATTGATTAATGTGCTGCCTGATTTCACTTCTGGGACCTGAAATTGTATCTAGTGCAGAATGAAGCAACTGAGGGAAAAAAGCCAGTCTCTGACATCTTTAAAGGTCGTGAAGGAAATGATGATGGGTGATCTAGAGTTGGTATGGCCACAGGTGTCTTGTCTATTCAAAGACATATATCAGAATATCTTCAGAATAGCAATGCCGATGGCCTGTTAGTTCTCAAAGCCCTCAAATGAGTAAAGGGAAGGAAAAGTCTGACAGAGATAAACATGAGACCACATAAAACCTAGGACTATTTTAGTCTTAAATCCAAATGTCAGTCCTGCTGCCATTCACTTTGATAGCTAAAGGAAGAGCATGAGGAGAGAGAGGAGTCCACATAATGGCCACACATCTCTACTGCCATGCTGGACAATACTGCTGTTGGTAGCTACAGTAGCTGATGCAGAGAAGGTAACACAGGTGGCAGTCTGCCCTGCTGGTGTTTCAGGCTGTGGAGAAAGCTACAAGCCAGCAAATGTGGGCTCAAATCACGGGATCACAGTAAAAACCTTACACTTCTACAGCCACACATTAAGTATAATAAAAAAGACTTCCAAAATATTCAGTTGTCAAAATGGCAGCAGAATGTGGTCCTGATGTCTCCCAGAGACAGCTATTACATTAACTCTCTGAGTCTGATGACTCCATGCAAGCTACACATTTAGAAGGAGCTTTAATTCTCAATTATTTAGGCTTCTTTGTTATATATAGTTCAACCTCTAATTGAAATTTTCTGTCCAAAGCAAGCCATATAAACTTTGCAGTCTATAATTGTTAGTAAAAAAAATGGCTTTTGTAAAAGCTCTGTTTAATTTGTTGCATTTTAATGTGAAGGTTGTTGCACAGAGTTGAAAACATGCAGTGTGACAAGACTCTTTCCATTAAGTAAGACAGAAATGGCAATTATGCAGTCTGTTGATTGGATTTTTTACTAATGAAGGGTACTTTCTGCTTCAGGAAAGCAAAGCAGTCAAGTCAAACAAGTCACCTTGATAGTATAATGCAAGACCCATCAATTTTGCACACAACTTCTTCAGTAATGAATCTTGAAGCGCAACCCATCAACATTGCTCCTGAAAGACAACTACTGAGGTTGAGGAACCACAAAAAGTGGTTTGAAATGAAAAATGTGATAAGAGCTTTCCACCCCTTTAAAAGGGAATTTATTATGATGAATTTATCTCCAAGGTGCCTGGGCACTGCATTAAAAATATTGGACAGGAAAAAAAAAAAAAAAAGGTCCTGTCACGTAGTTGGTGGCACCTCGCCATTTTGTGCTGCAGCATGACACTGAGATAACTAGAGTCCTGTCTCCTTATCTTTCCTTGAATCCACTGACATTGTGGAGAATCAGAGGGAAGAGTAACTAAAATCGAAACAGCATATTTTTCACCAGAGGTGCAACCCACCTGAGGTACAAACCTACACTACAGTTTAACTGCTGAAGCCTCAGGATGACAAGGGAGAAGAGCCAGCTTTCTCCCTGTCCCCTCTGGAGGGAACGCAGGGGCACTCTGGTCCACAAGGAACAGAATGAGCTCTCATTAACTTCAGCTCCAGAATACAACACTTTTTATTCCATTACTATCAAATCCCCAAGAAGGGATAAGTTTTTATTTTTCTCAGTACTGCACTGTAGTAAATCTTTCCACAAACTAATAAACCGTTTTAATTCAATAGCACCTATCAACAGGCAAGAACAAATTAAGCCCTTCCTGAGAAAGGCTGTGTGGGATCATTGCTTCCCTTTCCCTCTCCAATAGCTGTAATACTAGACACACAAATCTATATTAAAATAAAATTAGAATTGCTTTTAATTAGATAAACCCAGGAAGATTCAGTGTTCATCCTGCACCTTTTACTCGGATGCTTTGATTAGCACAGTTTCAGCACCTTGTCTCAAAGAATTAACCTGTCCCATTTTTCAACTCAGAACAGAAGTCCAATATAAGAACACAGATGGCCAAACTAAGGACCTAATCCTATGAGGTCCCCTGAATGTCCTTACAAGTACTCATCATTCTCAGACAGCACAAAATTCCGAGCAGAGGATTACTATAGCCTTTCAGGATCATTCTCTAATGAATAAAATATACAAAGGTCACTTGAGTAAAATCCTCTCCGATATGCTGACAAAGGTAAAATAAAATATTATTCTTAGGACATTTTCCTGGCAGAACGACCTGACCCCTGTGTGTCTGGCCTTGAGAAAAGAATGGGTAATGCTCTAACTAACCGACTCATCCAGCTGAACTTTTCGGCAATTTTTTTGCCAAATGATTGGTGAGTTGCACCATATATAGAGCAGTTATATCTCATATCACTGTAAAGCTTTATATGAGTGTATGATACCTTTTTAACTTCAAGCATCTTGCATGTAAACTGCACTGTTAACTGTTATGCTTTTATTTCTAAAGGTTGTCCATTTTCCAACCATATATTTCTTTTTTACAAATCTCCCTCATGCTGCACACCTAGCATTACCCCAGAAATTCAGCTTTGTCCTTGCTTGTTGAGGAAATTTTACTATTATGTAGTAATTGCAGTGCCCTGAATTCTATCCCCCTGCAAATTTAATGCTCCTCCAAAGAGAACGGTTCTTCTTAAAGTGGTATTATTTTATCCATACAATGTAGCTCACTAAACTTACCTTTTGCCCCCTTGTTCTTAGACTTTAAAAGGAGACTATAGCAATCTGATCCAGCACCTACTAAGAAGAAATCAAAGGCTCCTCTTGACTTCAGTGACTGCTGGAGACAGCTCCTAAATTGGATGACTCAAAGTGCAGCTCTTGTCTGGAGGCAGCTATACAGCTGGCATTGTGGGGCTTTATTGTCTCATTGCTTCCAGCTCCAATCTGTAGAGTTTTGAAGTATAATTATTATTTTTCTAGTTGCCAGCCCAATAAATACAATGCTGAATAGGTGAGTTGAATTCCTGCCTGAAATTTTAACCAGCAAAAATAATCCTGTAATCAGATTTCACGTAAGAGTTGTGTGTTGCCATCACACTGGTTTCTCAAAGAAAGAAAAGAAAGGATGTCAAGCAAGAGTCAGGATGGGTTTTGTGTACAGTTCTCACTTTCCTTAAATGAACCACAGCCGTGAAGTCCACTCAACAGAGGATATATGGTCTACAAGGCAGTATTCCAGTTAAGTGGCAAACCAACTGAAGGACAAAACAATGGGCAAACAATTTTGAAGGCCAAGTCCCAGAACATGTGGTCTCCATGTTGCCTGTTGTGTTACACCACAAACTGTGCATGGGTGTATTGGCATGGGGCAAACTTGTCCCAGGGACAGTTTAACAATTATATGTATTATGGGTGATCATGGGCCAATGTCTCAGCCCATGCTATTATTAGTACTATTGTAGAGTGCTATTATATTCAGAGACTTTTGTGAACTTGAAATCCACTCTAGCATTCTTATAAAAACAAAGTACGTTAGCACACATCTGTCCATCCAGCACTAACTCAGACTTGCATTACTGACTAGGAGTAAGAAATTTCTGAGTGAAAATTTCTCTATATCACTGAAATTAATCATGCTGGACAGAATTAATTCCTACCTTTAACATGTATCAAGTTGTTAGTGCACGGCATAGTGCATAACTTTACCAAGAAACTGTCAATTTTGTTTGCAAGCAATAGTCACCACCAGTAGTTTATGCATATGGTCACTACTAACAAGTGGAAGAAAGTTAATCACAGTAAAGTTAAATTAACATGAAATGCTTGACTTGTCTCATTCACATTCGTTTGACAGTGGCATATGCTCCTGCTTTACACATGAAAGCTTAATTACAACATTTCAGGTGGCAAACTAGTTAATTATATAAAAATGAGGCCCAGAAGTCTGTGATATGACACCACTGTGCTTCCCTGGGAGATGTCATGCATGAAAGAAGATGCTTATTGTTAGCAACATCAGACTAGAGGGCTGCAGGAGAGCACTACCACTGAAATCTAAGGTCCCTGTGCACAATCCATCTATAATGGAGAGTAAAATGCATTTTATACAAATTGCTCTTGGTAATAACAAAAGTGAAAGGAAAGCTCTTTTTTTTTGCCTGGCACAATACATAATCTCTTGTACAGGCTTCATATCACCTAACTTCAGATGTTGCTGATGTAAGAATCCCCAACAGAGACTATCATTCATCCTAGCTTTATCACTCATCCTGGCTTTTCTCCTGTATAGAACAGGCCAATTTGAACTCTTTTGACTGCATATGTTGGGAAGAGAGAAACCAGTCTGAAGCCATGCCTATTCCCTCCTTTGACTAGAAAGAGAGCATGAGGGGACCAGCTCAGATGTGGGAAAATGAATCTGAACATTTGCAAATGATTAGAGAAAGCAGTGTGCTACCTAAATCTAGAATAAAGGGAAGATGGAGCCCCTGCTCAGCATCATGTCACAAACTTCAAGTGCTTTGTTCTTTCTTGCCAGACTTGAAACGGCAGCTGTCTCTCCTGCTCTCAAAAGGAGGAGGTGAACCGAGTCCTCTTGCCAGAGATTCTCTCCTTGAATGGCATTAGCACAACTTCTTTTCCTTCCAGAACCTAAAAAAAAATATACCTGGACGATTCTCTTCCTCAGGGCCCTTCTGTCTGCCTTGCAGCTGACGATATGCTGGATATACACCCTGAAGGCTGAAGCCCTAACCATGATCCAATAGAGCCTACATTTTAATCTGGACCTCAGCACTATGGTGTTGTTTGTTGTCTCACAAATTTTCTGTTCGGTTTATCCCTTGAAATTAAATGCCCACCTTTGACCCCTCCACCAACATTCATTCATTAAGCCTGTGGCAAAAAACCGATTCTTTAAATCCAATCCATCAACAAAGCAGCAGCACTGCAAGTTGAAGAAGATAGCAGTATAAACTTGGAAGCAATCATATGGCAAGGAGGTGTTTTAATTTGCTCTTCCTCCTATGTGTTTCTGTGCATTGAATCAGCCTTTGTCTGGTACAACAGCTATTCACAGCCTGAATTATATTTGTAATAAGTAACTTCTGCAAATGTCTCGGCTTTTCACCTGCACGCTGTCACCTACAAAATCTGTTTGTCATCTCATATTCTACAGCTATGAAACTTCTCTCTTAAAAATAATAGATATAAAATGTACAATGCAAGCCTGTATTTCCACCTCAGGCTTTTGATTACAAGAAAAACTCCTTGAACTTCATCTTGACGGTTTATAATATGTCTCTAGGATCTTTATAAAAAGAAAAAGAAGATATAGTTTAAGTGTTACATAGCAAAGGACTTGCTATCTGTGTTTTTTAGAGACTTTATCTCGGAAAACCCTGTGAACATAACAGGATAAATTACTTAAGCTTGCAAAAACAAGGGCATCTCAGAATGCTGACCTCCCAGTTTCACCTTTATCTCACCTAATTATATCGACATGCAGAACTGCATAATCCCCTGCCACAGTATTCCAAGATGCTTCATAGATCATATGTGCAGCAAAACACCAAAAGCCTCTGGCTTTGTGGCAGATTTGCACTGACTCGGGGAAAGCAAAGGAGGATTGTCTAACATCATATTCCAAAAAGCTGAAAAGTGTCACTTTTGCACAAAGGGCTTCTCAAAGGCACAGCTGCTAATAGATAACAAAATGCTTAGTGTAGATATGTGGTTTGGGGGGTTTTTTTAGCAATGGGAAAAGTAAAATGCACAATCCTCCAAGATTGCTGCAGACACATGGCATCAAGACAAAAAGCAATGAGATTTTTATTCAAAGCAAAGATCTTTATATTACTGAAGGCACAGAAACCTTTATGCCAGCAGCTCACAAAAAACCATGAGATTTTCCAGAGATAACAGGAATACTTTTAAGGGAACATACCAACAACAACAAACCATCTCTTATCCCTGAAGGGGAATGCAGGGATTGAGATACCTGTCTTTAGCAGGCTACACACTCCACTACCGGAAGTTACATACCCTGTAAATGATTCAGTTCTGTAAACATGTTGAGCACCCAGCTGATCTCTCTCCCTGTTTCTTGTCCAGTCATGTAAACATCTCTTGTACCCAGCATCCTTTGGCATTGAACTCAGTCCTTTTACTCCCCCTCTGTATGTCCTTTTGGTTTTTTTCATAGAATCATAGAATGGTTTAGATTG